>NC_052642.1:24967871-24972144 GCF_016161935.1 Mauremys reevesii
TAGGTTGTGTTGAAGAAGAAGAAAGAAGTGCTGTGTTGTGTTGTGCTAAAGAAGAAGAAGAAGAAGAAGAAGAAGAAAGAAGAAGTTAGCGAAGAAGAAGAAGAAGAAGAAGTTAAAAGAAGAAGAAGAAGAAGAAGAAGCAAAGTTAAGAAGAAGAAGAAAGAAGAAAGAAGAAGAAGAAGAAGAAGAAGAAGAAGAAGCAAGAAGAAGTAAAGAAGAATAAAGAAGTTAGAAGAAGAAGAAGAAGAAGCTAAAGAAGAAAAGAAGAAGAAGAAGCCAGGAAGTTGTGCAAAGTTAGGCTAGAAAGAAGAAGAGAAGAAAGAAAGGCAAGAAGAGGTTAAAGCAAGAAGAAGAAGTTGTGTTGTGCCAAGAAGAAAAGAAGCAGGTTAGGCGTAGGTTAAAGAAGAAGAAGAAGAAGAAGAAGAAGAAGAAGAAGAAGAAGAAGAAGAAGAAGAAAGAAGAAGAAGTTAAAGAAGTTAAAGAAAGAAGATAAAGAAGAAGAAGAAGAAAGAAGAAGAAGAAGAAGAAGAAGTTAAAGTAAAGAAAGAAGAAGAAGTAAAGAAGAAAGTTAAAGAAGAATAAAGAAGAAATAAAGAAGTAAAGTACAGAAGAAGAAGAAGTTAAGAAGAAGAAAGAAGAAGAAGAAGAAGAAGAAGTTGTAAATAGGTTGTAAGTTAAAGAAGAAAGAAGAAGAAGAAGAAGTTGTACAGTTGAAGAAGAAGAAGTTAAAGAAGAAGAAGAAAGAAGTAGAAGAAGAATAAGTTGAAGTTGTTAAAGAAGTTAGGTTAAAGAAGTTAAAGAAGAAGAAGAAGAAGAAAGAAGAAGTAGCAAAGCAAAGAAGAAGAAGAAGAAAGGTTGTAAGAAGAAGAAGAAGAGAAGAAGAAGTTGTGAAGCTAAAGAAGTTGTGTTAAAGAAGAAGAAGTTAAGTAAAGTGAAGAAGAAGAAAAGAAGAAGAAGTAGAAGTTAAAGAAGTTAAAGAAGAAGAAGAAGAAGAAGTTAAAGAAAGAAGAAGAAGAAGAAGAAGAAGAAGAAGAAGAAGAAGTTAAAGAAGAAGAAGAAGAAGAAAGAAGAAGAAGTTAAAGAAGAAGAAGAAGAAGAAGAAGAAGAAGAAGAAAGGCAAAGAAGAAGAAGAAAAGAAGAAGAAGTTAAAGAAGAAGAAGTTAAAGCAGAGCTGTGCTAAAGAAGAAGCAGGCCAGAAGAAGAAGTTAAAGAAGAAGAAGCAAGGAAGAAGAAGAAAGAAGAAGAAGAAGAAGAAGAAGAAGAAGTTAAAGAAGAAGAAGAAGAAAGAAGAAGAAGTAAAGAAGAAGAAAGAAGAAGTTAAAGAAGAAGAAGAAGAAGAAGGGTTAAAGAAGAAGAAGAAGAAGAAGAAGAAGAAGAAGAAGTAAAGCAAAGAAGAAGAAGAAAAGAAGTTAGCTAAAGTTGTGCTGAAGTTAAAGAAGAAGAAGAAGAAAGAAGAAGAAGAAGAAGAAGAAGAAGAAGAAGAAGAAGTAAAGGAAGAAGCAAAGAGAAGCAGAGTGTTGTGCTAAAGAAGAAGAAGCAAAGAAGAAGTAAAGAAGAAAAGAAGAAAGAAGAAGTTAAAGAAGAAGAAGAAGAAGAAGAAGAAAGAAGAAGGTTGTGCTAAAGAAGAAAGAAGAAGAAGAAGAAGAAGAAAGAAGAATAGAAGTAAGAAGCAAAGAAGAAGAAGAAGAAGAAGAAAGAAGAAGAAGTTAAAGAAGAAGAAGAAGAAGAAGAAGTTAGAAGAAGAAGAAGAAGAAGAAGTGCTAGAAGAAGAAGAAAGAAGAAGAAGAAGAAGAAAGAAGAAGAAGAAGAAGAAAAGAAGCTAAAGAAGAAGAAGAAGAAGCTAGGTTGAGGTTAGAAGAAGAAGAAAGAAGAAGCAAAGAAAGTTGTGTTGAAGAAGAAGAAGAAGTTAGTTAAAGAAGAAGAAGAAGAAGAAAGAAGAAGAAGAAGAAGAAGAAGAAGAAGAAGAAGCAAAGAAGAAGAAGAAGAAGAAGAAGTTAAAGAAGAAAGAAGAAGAAGGTTAAGAAGAAGAAGAAGAAGAAGAAGTTAAAGAAGAAGAAGTGAAGAAGAAGTAAAGAAGAAATAAAGAAGAAGAAGAAGAAGAAGAAGAAGAAAGGTTGAAGAAAGGAAGAAGAAAGCAAAGTGCTGTGCCAGGCCAGTTGTGCTGTGTTGAAGAAGTGAAGAAGAAGAAGAAGAAGAAGAATAGGAAGTTGTGAAGAAGAAGTTAAAGAAGAAGAAGAGGTTGTAGTTGAAGAAGAAGAAGTAAAAGAAGTTAAAGAAGAAGAAGAAGAAGTAAAGCAGAAGAAGAAGAAAAGAAGAAGAAGAAGAAGAAGAAGAAGAAGAAAAGAAGAAGAAAGAAGAAGCAAAGGTTAAGAAGAAGAAGAAGAAGCAAAGAAGAAGAAGAAGAAGAAGAGGCTAGGCTAGGCCAGGCTAGGCAGCAGCTAGGCTGTGCTGTGCCAGGTTGTGCTGTGCCAGGCCAGCGTGCTGTGGGTTGAAGAAGCAAAGAAGAAAGAAGTTACAGAAGAAGAAGAAGAAGAAGTAAAGAAGAAGAAAAGAAGAAGAAGAAATGGTGCTGAAGAAGAAGAAGCAAAGAAGAAGAAGAAGAAGAATAAAGAAGAAGAAGAAGAAGAAGAAGTTAAAGTAGGCTATGCAAAGAAGAAGAAGTAGTTAAAGAAAGAAGCCAGAAGAAGAATGTGGCTGAAAGAAAAGAAGAAGTGTCAGGCCAGTTGTGCTGTGCCAGGTTAAAGCAGGTTGTGCTGTGCCAGGCCAAAGAAGTTGTGCTAGGAAGAAGAAGAAGAAGAAGTTGTGCTAGGCAAGAAAAGAAGAAGTTAAAGAAGAAGAAGAAGTTGAAGTTGTGCTGTGTTGTGTTGTGTTAAAGAAAAGTAAAGAAGTAAAGAAGAAAGAAGCAAAGAAGAAGAAGAAGAAGTTAAGAAGAAGAAGAAAAGAAGAAGAAGAAGTAGAAGAAGAAGAAGAAGAAGTGCTAAAGAAGTAGTAAAGAAGAAGAAGCAGAAGAAGAAGCAGAAGAAGAAAAGAAGAAAGCAAATAGGCTACAGTTAAAGAAGCAAAGAAAGAAGTTAAAGAAGAAGAATAGGAAAAGAAGTTAAAGAAGAAAGAAGCTGAAGTGCTAAAGAAGTTAAAGAAGAAGAAGAAGTAAAGAAGAAGAAGAAGAAGAAGTAAAGAAGAAGAAGAAGAAGAAGAAGTAAAGAAAAGAAGAAGTTAAAGAAGAAGAAGAAGAAGAAGAAGAAGTAAGCTAGAAGAAGTTGAAGAAGAAGAAGAAGAAGTATAGGTTGAAGAAAGAACAGGTTAGGCAAGAAGAAGGTTGTTGTACAGAAATAAAGAAGAAGCACAGAAAGTTAGGGTTAAAGAAAAGAAGCAAAGCTAAAGAATGCAAAGCCAGGCCAGGTTGTGTTGAAGCAAAGAAGTAAAGAAGAAGAAGAAGTTGTGCTAAAGAAGAAGTAAGAAGAAGAAGAAGTTAAAGAAGTAAAGAAGAAGAAGAAAAGAAGAAGAAGAAGAAGTTAAAGAAGAAGAAGAAGAAATAGGCAGCAAAGTATTAAAGAAGAAGTGGGCCAAAGAAGAAGAAGTTGTGTGCTGTGTTAGGCAAGAAGAAGAAGAGGTTGTGCTAGCAAAGCAAAGAAAGAAAAGAAGAAGAAGAAGAAGAAGTTGTGGCTAGGTTGTGCCAGGCTAGGCTAGGTTGTGCTGTGCCAAATAGGCAAGAAGTTAAAGAAGCAGTTAAAGAAGAAGTGAAGTTAAAGAAGAAGAAGAAGTTAAAGAAGAAGAAGAAGAAGTTAAAGAAGCTGAAGAAGAAGTTGAAGAAGAAGAAGTTAAAGAAGAAGAAGTAAAGAAGTGTAAGAAGAAGAAGTGAAAAGAAGAAGAAGCAAGAAGAAGAAGAAGAATGAAGAAGAAGAAGAAAGTAAAGAAGAAGAAGAAGCAAAGAAGAAGAAGAAGAAAGAAGAAATAAAGGCCAAGAAGAAGTTGTGCTGTGGTTAAAGAAGAAGAAGAAGCCAGGCCAGGCCAAAGAAGAGGAGGCCAGGCCAAGCTAAAGCAAAGAAGAAGAAGAAGTAAAGAAGAAGAAGAAAGAAGTGGCTGAAGTTAGTTAGGCCAGGCAAAGAAGAAGTTGAAGCAAGAAGAAGCAAGAAGAAGAAGAAGAAGTAAAGAAGTAAAGAAGAAGAAGAAGAAGAAGAAGAAGAAGAAGAAGAAGAAGAAGAAGCTAGTGAAGAGAAGAAGAAAGAAGAAGAAAAGAAGAAAGAAGCGTAAAGAAGAAGAAGCAAGAAGAAGA
>NC_052643.1:2100000-2316961 GCF_016161935.1 Mauremys reevesii
TAGTCTGTGGATTTAGTGTACTGGGACTTTCAGAAGCCTTTGACAAAGCCTCTCACCAAAGGCTCTTAAGCAAAGTAAGCTGTCATGGGATAAGAGGGAAGTTCCTCTCATGCATCAACAACTGGTTAAAAGACAGGAAGCAAAAAGTAGGAATAAATGGTCAGTTTTCAGAATGGAGAGAGGTAAATAGTGGTGTCCCCCAGGGATCCGTACAGGACCAGCCCTGTTCAACATATTCCTAAATGTTCTAGAAAAAGGGATAGACAGTGAGGTGCCAAAATTTGTAGATAATACACAACTACTCAAGATAGTTAAGTCCAAAGCAGACTGCAAAGAGTTACAAAGGGATCTCACAAAACTGGGTGACTGGGCAACAAAATGGCAGATGAAATTCAATGTTGATAAATGCAAAGCACATTGGAAAACATAATCCTAATTATACATATAAAATGATGGGGTCTAAATTAGCTGTTACCTCGCAAGAAAGATCTTGGAGTCACCATGGATAGTTCTCTGAAAACATCCACTCAATGTGCAGCAGCAGGCAAAAAAGCTTAACAGAATGTTGGGGATCATTAGGAAGGGGATAGATCAGGGGTGGGCAAACTTTTTGGGCTGAGCGCCACATTTGGGTGGGGAAATTGTATTCAGGACCGGGGCAGGGGGTTGGGGTGCGGGAGGGAGTGTGGGGTGTGGGAGGGGGTGCGATGTGCAGGAAGGGGCTCAGGGCAAGGAGTTGGGGCAGAGAAGGGGTGCGGAGTGTGTGGGGCTCAGGGCAGGGGTTGGAGTGCAGGCGGGGTGCAGGGTGAGGTAGGGGGCTCAGGACAGGGGTTGGGGTGCACAGGGGTGCGGGGTGCAGGAGGGGGCTCAGGACAGGGGGTTGGGGTGCAGGAGGGGTGCGGGGCATACGAGGGGGCTCGGGCAGGGAGTTGGGGTGCAGAAAGGGTGCAAGGTGCAGGCAGGGGCTTAGGGCAGGGAGTTGGGGGGGCGGGGTGTAGGAGGGGTTCAGGTTCCAGAGTGGCAGTGGTGCTCTGCCTGCCTGCCCCGTGCCGCTCCAGGAAGCGCTGCGGCCCCTAGGGGGCAGGCGGAGGGCTCCGCGTGCTCTGTCCTTGCCGTGCCTCCAGGTACCTCCCCCGAAGCTCCCATTGGCTACGGTTCCCCGTTCCCAGCCAATGGGAGCTGCGGGAGGTGGTGCCTGGAAGGAAGGGCAACACGCAGAGCCCTCTGCCTCCCCACCTGGGGGCCGCAGGGATGTGGTGCCGGCCGCTTCTGAGAGCAATGTGGGGCCCGCGGCACCATGGGGGGCAATCCCGCGGGACGGATCCAAAGCCCTGAGGGGCCATAGTTTGCCCACCCCTGGGATAGATAATAAGACAGAAAATATCATAATGCCATACACCTGGAACACTGCATGCAGTTCTGGCCACCCCATCTCAAACCCACGTATTAGAATTAGAAAAGATACAGAAAAGAGCGACAAAAGTGATTAAGGGTATGGAACAGCTTCCGTATGAGGAAAGATTAAAAAGACTGGAACTTTTCAGCTTGGAAAAGAGAAGGCTAAGGCGGGGTGTAGCAGGGTGGTTACCCGCTCCTGCCCTGAGGGGTTTAAAAAGCTGCCTGGCAGGGCTTGAAAGCTGCAGCTCTAAAAAGGCCAGGGAAGCCAGGATTGGTGGGGTACTGCCAGGGGGCAGCACCCCAGTTAAAAGAGGCACCGGGGTCCAGGGAGGGACTCGGGGCCAGAGGACAGTTGGATCACTGGCCTGCAGAGGGCGCTCCGGGCTGGCAGTGAGCTAATTCCCGAGGACGACCAGCAGGAGGCGCCGCAGAGGTGAGTCCAAACGTCTACAGGGGGATATGATTGAGGCCTACAAGATCATGATTGCTGTGGAGAAAGTGAATAGGAAAGTGTTATTTACTCCTTCACATAACACAAGAACCAGGGGTCACCCAATGAAATTACTAGGCAGCACGTTTAAAACAAATAAAAGGAAGTGTTTCTTCACACAACACAGTCAACCTGTGGAACTTGTTGCCAGGGGAAGCTCTGAAGGCCAAAAGTATAACCGGGTTCAAAAAAGAACTAGATACGTTCATAGCCAAGATGATCAGGGATGCCACCCCATGCTCTGGGTGTCCCTAACTCTGACTGCCAGAAGCTGGAAGTGGACAGGGCACGGATCACTTGATGGTTGCCTGTTCTTTTCATTCCCTCTGAAGCACCTGGCATTGCCACTGTCAGAAGACAGGACACTGGGCTAATGGACCATTGGTCTGACCCAGTATGTCTGTTCTTATGTTAACTACCACAGAACTTGGTCAGTATTTCCAATCGTTAATTACCCTGTTAGAAACTTGCACTTTATTTCCTGTCTGAATTTGGCTAGCTTCAGCATCCGGCCTTTGGATCTTGTTATATCAACACTTAATTCTCGATGCATCATTAAATGATTTTCCTCCAGTGTTACCTTAGACTCAGGACTCCATGTAGAACCTGGGGAGCTGGACAAGGTTTGTACAGGCTGCAGAGCTTTGGGGTAGCACAGTGGGAATCCTACAACAGCTTCCTCTAACTTAAATTATGGCAGCATTTCAGGAATTACCGTATTTTCTGGCGTATAAGACGACTTTTTATACTAAAAAACAACCCCCAAAAATCTGGGCAGCGGGCAGCCCAGAGCCCTCTGATTCCCGGCCGCGGCTGGGATTTAAAAGGCTCTGGGCTCCCCGCCGCAGCAGGCAGCCCAGAGCCCTCTGACTCCCCGCCGCGGCTGGGATTTAAAAGGCTCTGGGCTCCCCGTGGTTTCAGGCAGCCCAGAGCCCTCTGACTCCCCGCCGCGGCTGGGATTTAAAAGGCTCTGTGCTCCCCGCCGCAGCGGGCAGCCCAGAGCCCTCTGATTCCCGGCCCCGGCTGGGATTAAAAAGGCTCTGGGCTCCCCGCCGCAGCGGGAAGCCCAGAGCCCTCTGATTCCCAGCCGCAGCTAGGATTTAAAAGGCTCTGGGCTCCCCCCCTCGGAAGGGGGGGTAGTCTTATACGGCGAGTATAGGCCAAAACCTATGTTTTAACTGTAAAATTAGGGGGTTGTCTTATACGCCCAGTCGCCTTATACGCCGGAAAATACGGTAAATGTAACCCTTCTGCCAGGTGATTAATGGCAGCAATAAGGGTGGGGCTCAATATACAGAATCGTCTATTTCAAAGCCAAAAGGACCACTGTGATAATCTAGTTTGACCTCCTGCATAGCCAATGCCAGAGACTTGCCCCAAAATAATTCCCAGAACAGATCTTTTAGAAAAACATCCAATCTTGATTTAAAAATTGCCCATGATGGAAAATCCACTAGGACCTCTCATGACAAACAACTAAACTGGCTTGAGAAGCCACCCAGGAACCTTTGCCTGCGGTGTGTGGCTGAAGGTAACGATCTGAGGTATTTTGGGAGAGGCCTGTTTTTAAAGACGGAGTAAGTCAGCACCAGTCCATGGACCATGCTTGGGGGCATTTAACTAACAAACAAACAAAATGCAAACTGCTTCCCTGCCTCGAGTTCTGCGGAAGCACCCGGTGCAGCAATGGCAATATGATGTCAGAGCTACAGCTGTCTAATCACTGCGAGACCCAGAGCTCAGGCTATGCCATCAGGGTCACAGCCATCCAGTCACCACCCAGTGCAGCCATCTGTGGATTTCAGGGTATCCATTAGCACTGAGGTGACGGGGATAAGTGGAAACAACATCAGGGTGAAAATGTAAAAGAAAGGCGTCCCTGGGAGTCTCAGCCCAACCGCCTGCAAGGTCAACAGTTCGGAAGCACGTCTCACTGTGAAACGTACTGGAAAATAAAGATTTTAATTACAATGGTCATTCCGGAGCCTATTACTGGCGGCAGCTGGCTTGCTAAATGTGGCATTGTGTAGAGTGAGGGAGCTCAGTGCCGAGGACTCTGAAGCAATGCGCCAGCCTGGTTTGATATGAGCAGTTAGCAGAGACGGATGAGTAGGGGCAGCGCCAGGTCTCTGCCGGAGGGTATAATTCCAGAGGGGGATATGTGAGTAAAAATATTACAGCTGTTTTAGAGCCTGAAGGGATTGAAAACAGAATTGACTTTGCCATTGTCAACACGGTCCCAGTGGCGGCCTGCTGCAAGGTTGCGGGGAAGGAGGGAGGAGAGGTACAATTCCTTTGTGGGAGGTGGAATTGTATGCACCCAGGCTGGGCCTACCTGCGGTATGATCAGCAGTTATTGAGTGCATGGGGCTGCCTCTATTCTCCCTGTGCTGTGCTCATTTTGGGCACTGCCACAAGAGAAACAATGTTAGTAATAAGCGATCTATTCCCATTTGCTGCTTTTTAGCATTTCCCTTGAGTAGTTCTGGGACACTGCACCCCACATTCTTCACAGCAATATTATATGATTATGACATAATCATAATGTATTTTATACAAGATAAGTCATGTGAGGTGTCACTGGAAAGGTTATGATTTACCGATTATGATTATCCTATGTGTATGCATGTATCATTTTTGTATCTGAAGTTCGGAATACTGACTATGTATCTGTATTTCAAATGTACGTACACCTGGGGAATGCCCGCTAAGCAAAAGGCTTTCAGTCTAGCTGGCTGGCTGGGAAGGGCCCATTCAGGTTAATAAGCCATTGAAAACGATAGGCCTTAGAAGAAGCTTTTCTCCAGGGTGTGTATTTGTGTGTTTCCTGAGGACACTGCAGACAGCCTCTGACTGATGGCTGCTGTGACACTACAGGGACATGTGACGAGGTCACCTGGTGCTGGACTCCATCTTGGGATATCAGTGTGTTTCCACTGACTGCGTGGGAACCAAGCTTTGAAACAAAGGGTTCCCGCTGTATGCAAAGCCTATTTAAGGCAGGGGAGTGACATCATTGTGGTTCTTCACTGGCTCCCCACCCAAAGAGATTCCTGGGAACACCTGAGGAACAAAGACTGAACTGGAGATTTTTAGCCTGTGAATGGAACACCTGGGGATTCCAAGCTGGAAGCTAGTGCAGCTGGCCCCTTAAGAATCTGCAGCTGCTTGTATCATCTCTTAGGGTGAGAATCTGCTATTCACATCTGATCTATGTAGGGTGACCAGACAGCAAATGTGAAAAATCGGGACAGGGGTGGGGGGTAATAGGCGCCTATATAAGAAAAAGACCCAAAAATGGGAACTGTCCCTATAAAATTGGGACATCTGGTGACCCTAAATCTATGCAGCATATTAAGCTTAGTTTGCGTGTTTTGTTTGTTTGCTAGGTAATCTGCTTTGATCTGTTTGCTATCCCTTATAATCACTTAATAAACTTAAATAGTTAATAAACTTGGTTTTGCTTTGTCCAAAACCAGTGTGTGGGAGTCATAACTTGGGGCAGAAAGCTGTTGCATATTCCTCTCCATACTGAGGGAGGGGGCGGATTTCATGCAATGATGCTGTACAGTTCCCTGTGCAGCGCAAAGTGGTATAATTTTGGGTACACTCCAGAGGGGGGTGTGCCTGAGTAGCTGGGAAGTTCCTTAACTGGAGCCTTCCCATGCAGAGCTGATCAGTGTCTGCATGTAACTGCAGCTGGGGGTGTCCTTACCTGTATGCGTGCTGGTGAAAGTGCAGGCTGGTCACGGCAGTACAGTGTAAGAGGGAGCCCAGGCTGGTGGAACGGGGGGCAGCTCAGTGGTACCTCAGTTCCAGGTGGCACTCCAGGGGGAACCCATCACAAGTTTCATGCATGGAGGCATCACATTAAAATTCAGGGGGACAGGAGAAAGAAACTGCTGGTGCCTGTTGTATTAACTGAGATGGAATATATGGGCCAACAGTGTTAACTGTCACTGTCCAACATTAAATAGTGTTAACAAGGTCTGGGGTTTAGTATTCAGAAAATGTAGCCTGCTTAGCACCATGGCAAACACACCATGAAAAATCCCGTTACATTTTATTAAAGATCCAGAAAAAGAAGGAAAGCAGTTCAAGCATTGGAAAGATAAAGTCGTAACTCAGGCTTTCGTTTTAACAGCATCCCTTGTTCCCTTTCCCTTTAACTGGAGAGGGTTTTTAGAAGGAAACCCCCCTTCTTTGACAGTCTCTGAGATGGGATCAAAGTTGGTACTAACAGTCCTTTTGGGGAAAATCCAGGAAATCAGTTGAGATGAGCTGGAGCTGTCATTGCTGTTGTTTAAAGTCTGATCTCGTTTCCTACGAGGCAAAACAAGACAAACCTGCACAAAAGGGGAAAGAAAAGAACAGCAATGAGAGAAAATGCAGCTTCTGTCTCTGGTGTTAACTCTCACTCACTTGCTACCTCATTGCTGAAAAACTAGAGGCACAGCATATGGTCTGATCAGCCACTCCAAGACCTGGCAAGCTTGAACCAGCATTGGGCTGTTTAGTTGCCTCTTTGTGGTTACAGGCTTACAGGAGTGTTGCAAAGTGTGTAGATTTAGCTGCTAAGATTAGACAAGTGAAAAGGAGAGATAAGAAAGAGAAGAAATGAAGTCGGGAAGGAAAAGGACACATTTTGGGTGTGGTGTGGTGTGGGGAGAGATGTCTTACATCTCAGGTGGTGTTTGGAATTCAGCTGGATCTGGGAGAGTTGGTAATGCCATGTGGGTCCCTCTCTCTGGCCCAGTCTGGTCAGGACGTCTCTCAGGATCAGGATGATGAAGGCCTGGGTCCCAGGAGATGGTCGGGGGGTGGCAGCCATGGTGGTGCAGCTCACTCCCAGACTCTCTTTGTATAGGGACCCCAAAAGGGAGTGGGGATGGAATAGCCCATCCCCTCTTTATTTTGCCCACCAATTCGGCCTAATTTCCAACTCCAATTTTGGTTCACTGCTTTCTGATTCCACTCGTCTCTTGTTTACCAGGCATGATCTTAACACAGTCCTTGAGTAATATCTAGTTCAGTCTTTCTGTCTCCCTTTCATAGCTTTCCCCATCCACATTTACTGTTGTGGGTTACTGGGACCTTTTCACAGTGGAGCTCACGATTAGGATAAATTTGTAGGCCCAATTATTACAATACGTTACTGGCAGAGCAAAAGCACCAAAAGGGGAAGAGAGGTTTGGTTAGCTAAGCAGCTGGAAGTGCAGATACCTATCTGTGACCTGACTAGTGGCTGGGCAACTCACCTGGTCAGGTTTAGTCATAGGGGTTCCAGCCAGGTGGGAAACATTATGCCTAGGAGAACTGGGAAGCACCCAGGCAAATAGGAAACAGACTCCAATGTGTGAACCAGAATCTCTGAGCCTTGGGGAAGGGTCTGTAGTCTGGGATGTTTGGCCTCAGTTCTTATTTTATAGCAATCAATTTGTCTGTCCTTACTCATTACTGAATGAGCAGAAAGATACTTGGGGTATGTTTGTTGCCATGCTGAGTGCTGGCCTCACGGCCTGTGGGCACAGCTTGCACCCACAGGACAATTTGTGAGCCAGAGCTGAGTGAGCTCTCACTAACGAGCTGAGATCTGTACCCTAGTCAGGTAATTCAAGGTGCAGCCTCCAATTTATGCCTGTGCGTAAGTTCCTGCCAGGATCATGTGGGTTCCAAAGGCCCCCACAAATGGAAATTGTCTTTCTGAAAAATACGCCCCTTCACGCAGCTACGAGACAAGCCAAGGGCCCAACTGTTCTGTCAACGGGATTGTTACAAACTCGAGCCAGAGTGAATGTATGGAACCTCCTGCCTGGCAGTGCCCTTTCTGGAGTAAAGCAGACTGTGTGGACATTCCATTTACCCCAGGAACAAATTGAAGACAAACAGGGAAGCCTTCTGTGGAAATACTGCAAATTCAGGCAGTGTTTTCTTGGGGTTGTTAAAGTAACCAGTAAAGCATGAATGGGAAGTGCTGGTCTCCACTGAAGCCAGACAGGGAGGAGACGAATACAGAACCTTTTTGCATGGCTGGGAATCAGACTTTAGGGCAACCCTCTCCCCACTGAGTCCTGTGGGCATTAGTTATGCGAGGCCCAGGTGTGACTGCCGGGTCACAAAGTGATGCGGTCAAAGGCTCACACCTAATGTTGGCAAAATCTTTCCATCTCACGCTGCGCTCATTTGTGCTGTCTCTCTGTCCTGTCTTCTGCACTGTTTGTCAAGGGAGGTGGATGGGTTACAGCTGCTCTGGGCTCTATAGCCACATGGTGAATTATTTGTAAGGAGCCTACGCCTCACTAAGTGCACTCTCAAAAGCATCCTTATAAATATATTAACTCCTTATGGCTCCAAGATACCCAGCTCAGGGAATAACCCCGCCCTGCCACTTACACTGCCTGCCAGTTCTCCTAACCTAGCTAAGTGTGTCTGAATGGGTGTGTTCTTTCTGTCTCTAAAATAAATCATGGTGACATGTATAAGAATAACCTGGTTCTTAAATTTGCTAGTAGAAAAAGAAAACCCATTTGTTCCACTCTTCTGAGAAGTTTCAGTGGCAGTCGTGTTAGTCTGTATCAGCAAAAACACCAAAAAACCCTAGGAGTCCTTGTGGCACCTTAGAGACTAACACATTTATTTGGGCATAAGCTTTCGTGGGCTACAGCCCACTTCATCAGATGAGAAGGCATCTATTGACCCCATCCTGAGAACAGTACAGGACATAACTGGTGAAGTGGAGCTACAAAATCAATTTAGCAGAGTAGCAGATGGGGGTGGGGGATTATCTAGTTCTCCTGTGCAAAGTGAGCAATTTATCCAACAAACATACTCATTCTTTGTTAGGCAATTACTTGCAAAAACACTTTTGAAAACCCAGTCCCTTCGGTGAAGCGGCTTGATGAATCATTTGCAAGTGTTCTCTCTTTCTAATGCCTGCTGTGGGGTTGGCCCCTAACTCACATTTTTGCTCCCTGGATTGGATGAGCGAATGGGAGCGAATGCCTGTCTTTGTGCATGGCTGCTATTGCCATGGGATGAGACTGAGCCCTGGGCAAAGAGCCAGCCCCAAGGGTCAGTCTCACCTAAGCTACACTTGGAAGGATTCGCAAAGGTTGAAATGGTGCCTGCACAGGGCGAATTGCACCCAGGAGGTACAACTGTTCTCCACACTTGTGTAAAATTGTGTTTTCTGGGGGGCAGGAGGAGCCAACTTAGGGTAGAGCCTTCACTGAGGGAACTCAAAATAGCTGAAGTGAAGTCAATGGCATTGAAGCAACGGCGCTGTGCCAGTTTACCCCAGCCGAGGGTCTGTCCCAAGGCCATGAGGGGACTGACATAAAACGCAATTCAGAACATTTTCCTGCTTTCTGAAGTAGCGCTGCCCATCGCTGGCTTGGGAAACAACGCGGAAAGCAGTTTTCATCACCCCCCTCTGCTCAGTCACGGTCAGTCAATGAACCCAGGACTGTCAGGAGCAAGTTGGCAGCCCAGGTAACTACATTTCACTTCTCTGGAGTGGGCCTTTGCTTATGCAGACTGTTGTTCTCTGTTCTGCCCCTGTTGAGCCCCATCCACTAGTCTGGCTGAGCTCCATGCTACACACTCCTCCTGGATCATGGGTTCATGGTATAAACTGCCCTCTCCTTCGGAGCCCAAGTGATTTCTGATCTGTGCAGCCGAGTGGCTTCTGTTGTCTCTCGCCTGGCTCTGCTGCTGCTGTTCTCCAAGCCCCAGGCAGGCAGGCAGGCAGGCAGGCACATGACCGTGAGGATTAGGCTTTCCAGGGGAGGGAAGGGGGTTGTGAAGATGAAGTAAGGCATGTTCGTATCGCCTTCCCCTCCACCCCCGCCAGGGAGTCACTTCGTGTCAGCCGTTTCCCAAGCGCTGTCTCATTGGTTAGCCACACGCGTCCTTTCTGTGACTGTGCGATCTCCTCTTTTCTCTTTAGCTTTGTCCACACTGGAGGGATTAGTACCCAGGCCTCAGCAACCATGCGGCACCAGCAGTGGGACAGAGTGTTTAAGTGGAAGGGCCCAAACATTGTTACTTCCATGTCAAGGACCCTACTTTGCTGTGTATGCTGCATACAGAGCGTCCCCAGGGGCAACATCTTTACCAACCCCCATTCAAAAAAAATAATCATTTCAGTGAAAACAGATATTTTGCATTTTAAAATCAATTGCTATAAAACCAAGGCCTTAAAGGTGAAGACAGGAGTTAACTGATGCAGTGGAGAAGGAGGAAACGGTGGAGGGAAGCAGAGGAAGGATGGCTGTGATCAGAGCGACTAGCCAGGAAGGTCTGTTATCCATGGGTAAAACTGAGATGCTGATGATATGAGAGAAGAATGAACTTGTTGCTAAAAAACTGGACTGGGAGTCAGGAACCTCCAGGCTCCACTCACAATAGACAAGGGGCAGCTGGAATTGCTAGAATTAAAATTACTGTCAAAATGAGCCTGCCAAGCTCCGCAGATCTACCCATCCCTAACTGCACCTTGTGCATCTTGGCAGAGCCTATGTGCTCTCTGGCTGAGTCTGTCTCTGAGTTACTCATTTGTACAGTGCCAAGCACAATTGGGTCCTGATTTATTGAGTTCGCCTAGTGCTACCACAATTTACACAATAACTATCAATAAAAGGCCTGAGGGGCCTCCCCTGCTCTGTGAAGGAAGAAATAATGCAAATGGATGTTGAACCTGACTTTTTCTTTCCCTTCCTCTTAGTATCATCCATTCACTCACGTACATGACTTTTGAGCCAAGAGTACCCAAGCACCTCTCAAACGCTAACACTAACAATCATGCACACAGCACTTGAGGCAGTGGGGAAGTGCTGTTCCCATTTTATGGATGGAAGACTGAGGCCCAGAGCAGTTAGTTAAGCAGAGCTAAGTGCATAATTGAATTTTTGGTTCAGAGAACCAAAAAAGGTGAAAGAAATCTAGTTAGATTTGAACTGAAACAAATTTATTTCAAAAATTTTTGTTGAATCAAAAAGTCAAAGCGATTTTGTTTTTTCATAGATTCCTGGATTCCCAGACTAGATGGGATCATTGTGATCATCTAGTCTGACCTCCTGAATGCCACAGGAGAAAGAATTTCCCCCAGGTAATTCCTAGAGCAGATCATCTACAAAAACATGCAATCCTGATTTTAAAATTGTCAGCGAGGGAGTAGCTGCAGTAGTTAGTTACTCTCACCCTTGAAATGTGTGCCTTATTTCTAGGCTCAGTTTGTCTAGCTTTCATTTCCAGCCGTTGCATGCTCTTAGACCTTTCTCTGCTAGATTGAAGAGCCCATTATTAAATATTTTTTCCTCTTTTAGGTATTTATAGACTGTAACCAATCACCCCTTCACCTTCTTTTTGTTAAACTAAATAGATTGAGCTCCTAGAGTCTGTCACTCTGAGGCAGGTTTTTTAATCTCTTAATCATTCTCATGGCTCGTCTCTGAGCTGTTATGGGGCACGGCTTCTCTCCTGCCTTCTTCCCTGCAGAAACTGCACAGACTCCAGTGGTTGTGCTTTCCCTGAACCCCTTTTATTTTAAGTTCCTGCAACCATTTCTGCAATGGTCTATTTATAGCACCGCTGTGCTTTCTGGCCCTCTCCCCAGGGCCTATGGGGAACAGAGGTCGGTCAGTCTGTCTGTCTGTCTCAAAGCCTCCATATAATTAGGCTCAACTAGCCCTAGTCTCCCCCCCCACCCCCAATTTGGGGCTTCCTCACCTCTTTATCAGCCTTGGGCTGGTGGGTTAATTGGCTCCTTATCCCATCCAGCCCACCTGCCTGATTGTCTAGTTACTCCCACCAGCTTTCTCATGGGGAACTAATTAACATCTGAGTGATAAGATTGCAGGCTCAGCTGTTCACACCCTGCTCTCTGTTGAATGAACCCGCTCCAGTTTATCAATGGCCTTCCTGAACTGCGGACACCAGAACTGGACACAGGATTCCAGCAGCCCTAACACCAGGGCCAAATACAGGGGTAACATAACCTCTCTACTTCTACTCAAGAGCCCCGTGTTTCTGCATCCTGGGATCGCTTTAGCCCTGTTGGCCACAGCGTTGCACAAGAAGTTCAGGTTCAGCTGATTATCCACCACAACCCCCAAATGGTTTTTAGAGTTACTGCTTTCCAGGCTAGAGTCCCCCATCCTGTAAGTATAGACTGTGTTCTTTGTTCCTAGATGTGTACATTTAGGGCTTGTCTACACTACAGGACTATTTCGAATCTACTTAAGTCGAATTTGTGGATTCGACCTTAATAAGTCGAATTTGTGTATCCATACTAAATACACAAATTCGAACTTCTGAGTCCACATTCACGGGGCCAGCTTCGACTTTGGAAGCGGTGCACTGTGGAAGCTATCCACAGTTCCCGCACTCCCGCTGCCCATTGAATTGTGGGATTTCCAATGCATGCTGGGGAAAAATGTGTCGTCATTGAACCGTCAATCCCGCCTCTCTTCCTTGAAAGCGCGGAAATCTGTTCGCGCCCTTCTCTGGTCGGTTACAGCGCGGACGCCACAGCACTGCGAGCATGGAGCCCGCTGCGATCATCGCTGCACTTATGGCCGTTGTCAACTCCTCGCACGTTATCGTCCACCTCTTCCACAGTCAGATGCTGAGAAACCGGGCGAGGAGGCTCCGGCAGCACGGTGAGGAGAGTGGCGCAGACCTCTCAGAAAGCAGTGCGCCGGGCAGTGGAGATCATGGTGGCAATGGGTCAAGTTCATGGTGTGGAACGGCGATTCTGGGCCCGGGAAACAAGCACAGACTGGTGGGACCGCATAGTGCTGCAGGTCTGGGATGACACAGAGTGGCTGCGAAACTTCAGGATGCGTGGACACTTTCCTTGAACTGTGTGACTTGCTGTCCCCTGCCCTGAAGCGCCAGGACACAAGGATGCGAGCAGCCCTGACTGTGCAGAAGCGAGTGGCCATAGCCCTCTGGAAACTTGCCACGCCAGACAGCTACCGGTCAGTAGCGAACCACTTTGGCGTGGGCAAATCTACCGTGGGGATTGCTGTCATTCAAGTAGCCCACGCAATCGTTGAGCAACTGCTCTCAAAGGTAGTGACTGTCGGAAATGTCCAGGTCATCATAGATGGCTTCGCCGCGATGGGATTCCCAAACTGCGGTGGGGCTATAGATGGGACTCACATCCCTATCCTGGCACCAGCCCACCAGGCCAGCGAGTACATTAACCGAAAGGGCTACTTTTCAATGGTGCTGCAAGCTGTGGTGGACCATAGGGGACGTTTTACCAACATCAACGTCGGGTGGGCGGGCAAGGTTCATGACGCGCGTGTGTTCAGGAACTCTGGTCTGTTTAGACGCCTCCAGGCAGGCACTTTCTTCCCGGACCACAAAATAACGGTTGGGGATGTGCAGATGCCTACAGTGATCCTCGGGGACCCGGCCTACCCGCTAATGCCCTGGCTCATGAAGCCCTATACAGGCGCCTTGGACACTGAAAAGGAACTCTTCAACTACCTGAAGCCCAACTACCTGAAGCTGAGCAAGTGCAGAATGGTGGTGGAGTGTGCTTTCGGACGTCTCAAGGGGAGATGGCGGACCTTACTGACTCGCTCGGACATCAGCGAAAAGAATATCCCCGTAGTTATTGCTGCTTGCTGTGTGCTCCACAATCTCTGTGAGAGCAAGGGCGAGACCTTTTTGGCCGCTTGGGAGGTTGAGGCAAATCGCCTGGCTGCTGTTTATGATCAGCCAGACACCCGTGCTGAGAGAATATCCCAGCGGGAAGCGATATGCATCAGGGAGGCTTTGAAAGCGAGTTTCCTCGCAGAGCAGGGTAACCTGTGACTGTCCACTTGATTTTAAGAGAGCCTGATCATAAACCAAGTTTTCCCCACTTCCCAAGGACGTTTTAAAACTAAGGACATGTTTTAGTAATTAATAATAAATCTTTCGTTGACTTTGCATTTCTGTTTCTTCGTTGAAACATGGAAGCATTCTGTGCTGGTTAAGGTGTGCACTGATGGGTGGGTTTGCAGGAAGGGGCGAGGGGTGCCGTCCTTGGATTTACCATGACGGCTGTGGGTTTGGGCGTTGGAAGGTGAGGGTGTGGGGAAGGGTGAGTATCTGCCCCTGGATGAGGTCTCTTTGGGGCTCGGGGCACCGGGAGGATCGTGACTACGGTCCAAATGCATGTGAAGGAAGCCTGCCTTTACATTCGGGGATGTCAGGCACCAGGACCCTACACATCAAGGAAAGACCGGGGCAGCATACACCACACAGACTGTCCCTGGTGCCTAGTGACTGCAGTCTGTGTGTGCCCTGCAGTTGACCCTGCCCCAAGTCTGTACCCTGGTAATGTGGGCTATGCACTGTAATTAAAAATCCCCACAAAGTCTTCTGACACGAGAAACGTGGGAAACAGAGAGTAACAGCAAACCGCTTTTAATAATGTTATACACAGTGGGGTTGAAACTTGGATTTGGGACTGGGTGATCCTGTAAGGGAAGAACTTCTACAAATTTACAGCGAGAGGTGTCTTGTACATTAGCGCTCTGCTGCGGTGCAGTGACAGTTCTCACGGCCCCTACCGCCCCTCCTTCTTGTCACTTTGGGTGAGGGGACAGGACTTCTTGGCGTTGGAGGCGGTTGCAGATGCACTGCAGGGGGCTCTCTCCTCCTGCCTGTGGTCTTGCAGAACATCTACAAGGCGCCGGAGCGTGTCCGTTTGCTCCTCATTAGACCAAGCAGCGTTTGAGTCGCCTGCTGGTCTTCCTGCCGCCACCTATCCTCCCGTTCCAGGTGTGTGCGATGCTGCTGACACAGGCTCTCCTCGACTGTCTCTGCTCTGCCGCCTCCGCTCTGGAGCTGGCCATCAGTTCCTGGAACATGTCGTCCCTTGTCTTTTTTCGGCGTCTTTGTCTAATCTGAGCCAGCCTCTGCGAGGGGATGGCGGGCAGTCCGGAAGGAGCCGGCTGTGTGATGCGAAAAAGTAGATGATTTCCTTGAACAAATACATGTTTGCCAACAGTAAACACAGTCTAGTCATTTTCAGTTAAGAAGACCAAACAGGGAACCAAGTCTCAGGAGATCTCGGAACTAGTCCGAGATTTCGGAATACGCTCTCATTGGCGGCGCGATTGCACTGGATAGCGCACAGCGAGGAGAGACAGCTGCATCCTCTTGCACAAAGTCCTGGTAAGCCTTACAGTACAGACTGCTTATCAGATAGTGCTTAGCTGTGCTCTCCTGCTGGAGGCAATGTGCAAAGCAGAAAAGATGAGCGTTATGCGGCATCTCCCGCCAGTGACCGCGAAAGACCCTGTATGCTTTTCCTCTGAGGCCTGCAACACGTGGCTGTTAAGCGAGGTCATTCTTATGCAAAGTAAAACTCTGTTAAGCGAGGTCATTCTTATGCAAAGTAAAAGTCTACCATGCACAATAGTAACAGTACACTAATTCCACTAATTAGATGCAGCACTTCCACAACGACATCACCCTGAGGCGTGTCAGGCGCACACAGAGAGCGGATGTTAATAGAAGCCCTGCACAGACCAGGACCCTACGCTGCCATGCTCGTAGAGGTGATGGTCCCACCTGAGGATGGCATGGCGCGGAAGAGTGTGCTTCAACGGAGCACCCAATAAAGCACCTCTCCCAAGAAACCTCTTGCTGAGGCTTTTCCAGCTGCTCTCTGAGAGCTTTTTTGAAATATCCCCAGAGGACTATTGCTCCATTGCTGTTTGTGTAGACCTGCTGTTTGTTTAGTTTCATATTTAAAAATGTTTATATAGTATTTCTATTTTTTATATAAATCCCTGTTTCTTAAAAAAATAAATGTTTCCCTGTTTGTAGCACTTACCGCCTGATCCTTCCCCTGAGTCCGAGTCCTGGTTAACGGGCAGGGACGGTTGGTAGGATCTCTGTGAGGGTGATGAAGAGATCCTGGCTGTCAGGGAAAGCGGGAGTGGGTTCGATGTCGCCTGCGCCGTCCTCTAAAGACCCTTCCTCATCTTCCCCATCGGCGAACAGGGAGGGGAACTGTCCCGTACACTATTCCGTCCTCGGAGTCCACCGTCACTGGTGGGGCACTGGTGGCAGAGCCACCTAGAATGGCATGCAGTGCCTCGTAGAAGCGGCATGTCTGGGGTGAGCGTCCGTTTGCCGCTCTGACTTTTTGATACCCTTGTCTTAGGTCCTTCACTTTCACGCGCACTGCATCGCATCCCGGCTGTATCCTTTGTCTTTCATGGCTTTAGAAACCTTCTGCTTGTTGGAGCGCAGCTCCGAGCACAGACTCTCGCCCCACACAGCGATCAGATCCTGGACTTCCGGTCACTCCATGCTGGGGACCTCTTTCTATTCTGGGATTGCCCGGACTCCTCTGCTGGAGAGCTCTGCATCGTTGCAGGTGCTGCGGAGCTCGCCCCGATGTGCAACCAGAACGTCAGATTCAAACCGCCCAGACAGGAAAATGAATTCAAATTTTCGCGGGTCATTTCCTGTGTGGCTGGCCAGAGAATCCAAGCTCGGACTGCTGTCCAGAGCGTCAACAGAGTGGTGCACTGTGGGATAGCTCCCGGAGCTGCTAAGTTCGATTAGCATCCACACCAAGCCTAATGCGTTACTCCACCTGCCGGGGTGGAGTACCAAATTCGAACTAAAGAGCCCTCTAGTTCGAATTAAATGGCTTCCTGGTGTGGACGGTTGAGCGGTTAGTTCGAATTAACGCTGATAAATTCGAATTAAAGTCCTAGTGTAGACCAGGCCTTAGCCACGCTGAAATGCATCTTGTTTGCTTGCACCCAGTTTCCCAAGCGATCCAGATCGCTCTGTATCAGGGACCCCGTCCTCTTCGGTATTTACCATTCCCCCAACTTTTGGGTCATCTGCAAATGTTATCCATGATGCAGGTCGCGCCTAATAAAGGCTGGACATGTGTTATACAAGCAGTTACTCTTGAACAGCCCTGTTAACCTTCACTGGTAAGCAACCCTGCAGCTGATCCACACGCAGTAATAGACTCCAGCTCACTCTCCTATAGCTTTATCAGCCCTGCAGCAAAAACAGGAGTAAATCACAGCAGAATAATGTATTTTAGACCCTCAAACTAGCAGGTCTGTCTCTGGCTATAGACATGGAGCAGACGTGTGGAATGCAAAGGTGCTTTATTTACACAGGTACTTCTCAGAGTAGAACCACCTTCAGTGTTTGATTTCCTGGCATTTTAGAATTCTTTAGTTGCACAACTTCCATGTAGCTTTTTTTGTCACTTAATGAATCATAGTTACAAAACAATTGGGGAGAGAACAACCTAGTACATGGAAAGCAAGCGCTGAACTCAGACATCTTTTAAATATGGAATGTCACAAAAATCTTACCTACCAAACCCATGAATATATGTATTAATTAATAAAACATTTAGTGCAATCAGTGTTCATTTGAATCGGTTGAATTGTACACATAGGATATTTCTAAACTTTACAACCCCCCAGCGAGAAGTGGTCTCTTGCCATTTGTAGCCAAGGATCATGTTTTATAGCAGGAATATTCATTTCACCTGCATTTGTCAGCCAAGGCCGCCTTCTCCTGCGTCTGCACAGGGACAGCTCTAGCTTTTTTGTCGCCCCAAGCGGTGAAGAGGGGGAAAAAAAAAAAAAAGATTGAGCTACCGCCGAAGGACCCACCACTGCCACCGAAGAGGAAGCAAGGGACTGAAGGACCCGCCGCCGAATTGCCGCCGGAGACCCGAACGAGCCGCCCCTTTCTATTGGCTGCCCCAGGCACCTGCTTCCTTCGCTGGTGCCTGGAGCCGGCCCTGCGTCTGGGCTATTAGAGAGGAAAAGTTAGGCGTGTCATCTTGCAAAATTGCCTCTTAATTCTTCAGTCAAAGGCAGGGTACGCCCCCTAGGGGGCGCACTCAAATTCACAGGTCCTCCAAGGTTTGTGCAGATCCAGCTGTACAAATCTTCATGATGACAGGGCTCCCCAAATCGCAGCCACTCCTATCCTCAGTGAATGACTATCCTGGGTCACAGAGTGGGGGCTGGGCAAGCTAGTACTCAATGCTTTTTTGGCCTCTGTCTTCATGAACAAGGTCAGCTCCCAGACTACTGCACTGGGCAGCACAACATGGGGAGGAGATGGACAGTCCTCTGTGGAGAAAGAAGTGGTTCAGTCCTATTTAGAAAAGCTGGACGAGCACAAATCCATGGGGCTGGATGTGCTGCATCCGAGCGTGCTAAAGGAGTTGGCGGATGTGATTGCAGAGCCATTGGCCATTATCTTTGAAAACTCATGGTGATTGGGGGAGGTCCTGGATGACTGGAAAAAAGGCTAATGTAATGCCCATCTTTAAAAAAGGAAAGAAGGAGGATCTATGGAATTACAGGCCAGTCAGCCTCACCTCAGTCCCTGGAAAAATCAATTTTGAAGCAATTTGAGGACAGGAAAGTGATCAGGAACAGTCAGCATGGATTCACCAAGGGCAAGTCATGCCTGACTAACCTAATTGCCTTCTATGAGGAGATAACTGGGTCTGTGGATGAGGAGAAAGCAGTGCATGTGCTATTCCTTGACTTTAGCAAAGCTTTTGATACGGTCTCCCACAGTATTCTTGACAGCAAGTTAAAGAAGTATGGGCTGGATGAATGGACTATAAGGTGAATAAAAAGCTGGCTAGATCGTCAGGCTCAATGGGTAGGTATCAATGGCTCCATGTCTAGTTGACAGCTGGTATCAAGTGGAGTGCCCCAAGGGTCGGTCCTGGGGCCAGTTTTGTTCAATGTCTTCATTAATGATCTGGAGGATGGCGTGGACTGCACCCTCAGCAAGTTTGCAGATGACACTAAACCAGGAGGAGTGGTAGATATGCTGGAGGGTAGGGATAGGATACAGAGGGACCTAGACAAATTAGAGGATTGGGCCAAAAGAAATATGATGAGGTTCAACAAGAGCAAGTGCAGAGTCCTGCACTTAGGACAGAAGAATCCCATGCACTGCTACAGACTAGGGACCGAATGGCTGGGCAGCAGTTCTGCAGAAAGGGACCTAGGGGTTACAGTGGACGAAAAGCTGAATATGAGTCAACAGTGTGCCCTTGTTGCCAAGAAGGATAACGGCATTTTGGGTCGTATAAGTAGGGGCATTGCCAGCAGATCGAGGGATGTGATCATTCCCCTCTACTCAGCACTGGTGAGGCCTCATCTGGAGTACTGTGTCCAGTTTTGGGCCCCACACTACAAGAAGGATGTGGAAAACTTGGAGAGAGTCCAGTGGAGGGCAACAAAAATGATTAGGGGGCTGGAGCACATGATTTATGAGGAGAGGCTGAGGGAACTGGGATTAATTAGTCTGCAGAAGAGAAAAATGTGGAGGGATTTGATAGCTGCTTTCAACTACCTGAAAGGGGGTTCCAAAGAGGATGGATCTAGACTGTCTCAGTGGTAGCAGATGACAGAACAAGGAGCAATGATCTCAAGTTGCAGTGTGGGAGGTCTAGGTTGGATATTAGGAAAAACTTTCACTAGGAGGGTGGTGAAGCACTGGAATGGGTTACTGAGGGAGGTGGTGGAATCTCCTTCCTTAGAGGTTTTAAGGTCAGGCTTGACAAAGCCCTGGCTGGGATGATTTAGTTGCGGTTGGTCCTGCTTTGAGCAGGGGGTTGGACTAGATACCTCCTGAGATCCCTTCCAACCCTGATATTCTATGATTCTATGATTGCAGATTCTGCCTAGGATCTAGCAGGATTCCAGTGGCATTGAATTACTCACCAGGCTCGTAGCAGGGTTTAGGTTTATCAGTTTCCTTTTGATTTTAGGGGGTTTGGGCAAGTTGGGTTGGGTTTCTGTTTTAGAGTTTAGGGCTTAGGGGTGCTTTTAGGATTAAACATAGAGCTCACCTGTGGCAATCAAGGGTTGGTAAAGGCCTCCCCTGAGCAGGACAGAAATCTATTTGTAGTGGGGCAACCCTGGGGAATTCACTCGTCACTTTCTCTCCTGCCTTCTTGGGGACCTGAGCAGAGAGGGAACAATGCAGGTGAAACAGAGGGAAAGGAGAGGAAACCAACTGGAAGGGAGAAAAAAAGAGAACGGAAGGCAAATGGGGAAGGGAAGGACGGGGAAGGAGTAAACCTGGAGGAAAGGGGGAGTATAATCTAGGAGACACAAAACTGTGAGATGTGTAAAATGTGTTTATTTCAGAGCAGCATATGCTTAATTTATTCTTAAATGTGTCATAGGGTGATGCAAATCGATGAAAGATGTATGTAAATTCATGTAAATATATATGGAACTTAGTAACTGCCCTCAGGGTCCTGGCAAGTTGCAAAAGTGGCCCTTAGAGCTGCAGTGGTTGTATATGACTGTTCGTGACAACCGTTATGCAAACACTACAGTGATCCAGAGGCCTGATCTGGCAGCAGCACAGCCGCATGGTTCGGGCCCACTACTGGTAACAGGGGAAAGCAGGAAGTATTAATTACACCCTCTCTGTGCCACCATCTCAGCTCTCCTCTGTTCTTTTCCCTTCCTGTTGATTGCAGGGCCAGATCCTTCAGTAGAGTAAATGGGTAAAGCTCCATTGCCTAGAATGGTGCTGTATCCAGCACACTAACAGGGGATCGGGCTCATGTGGTTTAGTTTTATGGAATACTGCAGCTCCTCTTTCATTTTACTTCATTCTGGCTGTATTTATGGAAATTGGATACATTTTTGGTTTATAAAAATATCATTAAGAGCACAAATTAAAAAACACTCCAGTACACATACACCTACACACTGTGCACCCACTGGTGCAACTGCTGTTGGAATACTGTGTCCAATTCTGATGCCCACAAGTCAAGAAGGATGTTGATAAATTGAAGCGGGTTCAAAGAAGAGCCACGAGAATGATTAAAGGGTTAGAAAACCTGCCTTATAGTGGTAGACCCAAGGAGCTCCATCTATTTAGCTTAACAAAGAGAAGGTGAAGGTTATTACAGTCTATAAATATCCACATGGGGAAGAAATATCCATACAAATGACACCAAATAGAAGTAGGAAACCCAGGTGAAAAGGAGCAACAAGGAGCCCCAGGCCTGGATTTCAGTTAGACATTTGCAATCATACATGTGCATCTGGGCACGTGTAACTTCTGTGTGTAAACACCTGATATATGTGCACATACACAGTACAGTTCGAAGGCTAATTGCCTGAGTGCATACACAAGTTCCTGAATTGCAAGCGCAAGTCAGGCATATGAGTGCATGTAGATTCAAACTGAGTGGCATGAGGCTAACTTTGGAAATCAGGCCCTTCATTTCTCCCCCTCTTGCCAGCCTCTGAGCATTTACCCATCCCAAACTGAGAAAGCGCAGCAGGCTGGCCAGCCAGCAGCTCTGGGCTTTGGCAGTTCTTCCACAGGAGTCAGAAACGGGTCCAATGAAAGACATTCCCTCACCCACCTTGTCTCAGACAGGAAGGCGATGGTCGCCAATGAAGATGTGCCCAGAGTTGCCCCTTGGTGTATTTACATGGTTCAGATCAGGCATGTTAAGGACGAGGCAGAGGCCATGAACTGCACACGTCAGCTCTTTTCAAACTGATTTGATCGACCCCCCCTTCTACTTCACTCCCCACCTCCCGGCAGTCACTGCTTTGTCCAAAGTCTCCTTGGTTCCCTTCAGCCTCTTTGCTTCCCTTCACTCCTCTGGTAACTTGTGGGATGTTTATTCCCCTTTAGATAAAGCAATTCTGCTTAACTCCTCCATCTTTCCTCACTCTCTTGGTTCTATCCCCCGCTCACTGAATCCCTCTGATCTGAAAAACGCATCCCAGCCAGCTTTATTGAGTCCGTCGTGAGAATAAAGCCAGTGCCATCCCACCAACGAGATGCCAGATGAGGCCAGCACAGCGAGTCTGCCTGAAGCCCCTGTTCAGTGCTGTCAGATAAAATTCAAAAGACCCGGCCCTCTTGCTGAAAAAGAATGCCGAGCTGTTTCGCCACATGCCCAGCCCTTGGCTGCATTCCCCCAGTAACATGCTTGTGCTACGCTGCTTTACAATGAATTTTTTATCATACTTCAAATATTAAATATTTTAGAAAGTACATTTCCAGCGCCAGGCTGGGCCGCCTCGCTGTCTCTGTTGGGTAGCTGAAGGGGAGAGGGCTCCAGCCTGTCACTAAGGCTCAGAGTTTACACTACGCCGCAGGTTGAGAAGCTGCTTACATTTATAAAGCTTTAGAAAGTGGAGCAATATGGTGCTGCTCCCGGCGTGCTACGGCCTGGTTGGGTGGGGTAGCTCACCCATAGAGAGGCTGGCCTGCTGTTTCAGATGGCAGCATGAAGGGAGCCAGAAGGAGTGCAGGATGCTGGCATTATGGGACTAGCAGATTAAATGCTTAGTCTGAGGATGGATGCATTAGAGATAACTTGAAGGCTAAATGAGCCAACCATCTAACCAGCAGAGGGTGACCCAGAGGACCAGAGCAGGTGGTGGTGGGAGGTGGGTTGGGAAAGAGAGATCTGAGGAATGCAGAATTCAGTGCCATTAAAGGGCACATTGTGAAATGAAGTCACTTTTAAGGTACATCTACACCAGCATCTGGACAGGGGTCTATGCACATGGTTGTGCCAGAATCCCTATACCATCCACCAGGGGCGGCTCTAGCAATTTCGCCACCCCAAGCACGGCGGCACGCCGTGGGGGGGCGCTCTGGCGGTCGCCGGTCCCGCGGCTCCAGTGGACCTCCTGCAGACGTGCCTGCGGAGGGTCCGCTGGTCCCACGGCTCCGGTGGAGCATCCGCAGGCATGCCTGTTGGAGGACCACCCGAGCCGCCTGCCGCCCTCCTGGTGACCGGCAGAGCACCCCCCACGGCATGCCGCCCCAAGCACGTGCTTGGCGTGCTGGGGCCTGGAGCCAGCCCTGCCATCCACATATAAATCCCAGGAACACAGGCTGCAAGAGTAATTTTGTGGGGGAGGGATAGCTCAGTGGTTTGAGCATTGGCCTGCTAAACCCAGGGGTGTAAGTTCAATCCTTGAGGGGGCCATTTGGGGATTGGTCCTGCTTTGAGCAAGGGGTTGGACTAGATGATCTCTTGAGGTCCTTTCCAGTCCTAATAATCTATGATCTTGATTATCACCTGTGTGGGGTAAGAATGCAATACTAGGTGGTCATTTCCCATTTTGTATGTGTGCAACTGATTGTTCCTTCCTAAATGGAGTACTTTGCATTTGTCCTTATCGACTTTCATCCTATTTACTTCAGACCATTTCTCCAGTTTGTCCAGATTATTTTGAATTTTAATCCTATCCTCCAAAGCACTTGCAACCCTTCCCAGCTTGGTTTCATCCACAAACTGTCTATGCCATTGTCTAAATCATTGATGAAGATATTGAACAGAACCAGACCCAGAACCGATCCCTGTGGAACCCCACTTGCTACGCCTTTCCAGCTTGACTATGAACCACTGATAACTACTCTCTAGGAATGATTTTCCAACCAGTTATGCACCCCCTTATAGTAGCTCCATCTAGGTTGTATTTCCCTACTTTGTTTATGTGAAGGTCTTGTGAGACAGTATCAAAAGCCTTACTAAAGTCAAGATATACCACATCTGTTTGTTTCCTTCACTTATATGTGGACCCTTCACTCAGGTTTTAGAATCATAGAATCTCAGGATTGGAAGAGACCTCAGGAGGTCATCTAGTCCAACCCCCTGCTCAACGCAGGACCAACCCCAACTCAGTCATCCCAGCCAGGGCTTTGTCAAGCAAGGCCTTAAAAACCTCTAAGAAAGGAGATTCAACCACCTCCCTAGGTAACCCATTCCAGCGCTTCACCATCCTCCTAGTGAAATAGTGTTTCCTAATATCCAACTTAGACCTCCCCCTCTGCAACTTGAGACCATTGCTCCTTGTTCTGTCTTCTGTCACCACTGAGAACAGCCACCATTGTCCCTACTTCAATTTTGGGCCCCACCATTTGGTGCCTTGAGTTGTGTAACCATTTGGGGCAAAGAACCTCAAGGTCCTATCGGTGCCTGCAGTGTCCCCACAGAGTCCCAGATCCCACCAACCCCTCCCTATCCAGGTATATGTGAATATAAGTAAATATATACATGTTGAAAGTGCAAGGTGCACAGAAATAACAGGTAATTATATTAACTGGAAGGTGGGGGGAAGAGTGGATAAACTTCCTTATGGGTTTGACAAAACAGATCTCAGGGAAAACAAAGTGAAATAACTGCCATCACATACTGAACAATACCAAACCAGACACCCATTCCCCAATTACCTCTTTGAACCATGGGGTTACTTCTGATTCACAGAGAGCAAGTGTCCTGGATACAATCACAGTCCCCCAAAATCAGTTGTAAAAGCCCACCCCAACCCCTCCACCAACTGCTGTCAGGGTCCTTCAGGCACTGAGTAATCCCCCGAAACTGTGGTCTGGCTAATAGTTGTGAATATTAACACAGAATGAAAGAACAAATAAGTGCCATTTAACTGGGCAGACACTCTCGACAGGACAATCACTAACCTGGTGTAATACCTGTGGAGGCACCTGCCCCAATTATCCATAACGAGCCATTACATAAATGACGGGCTAACGACTGTCCACAGGAGAGGAACCAAACTGTGTGTTGAAGCACAAGTGAGTGGGAATGTTCCCTGCTGTGTTTTCACAGCAACAGCATGGGGTGTGCTTTGTTTGTTCGGGGCCAGGCTGAAGCCACCCCCTGTCCACCCACTGTTCCAAGATGTAGACACAAATTGCATCCCGGATTTCCCTGGCCTGCTGCGGTCCAGCACCAATATGAATGCCCACTGGATCATGCTGTCTGTAAAAGCTTTGCAAGCCTGTCCTGTGCCCACTCTGTCTTAAAGTTCTCATCTTTAGTCTCACAAATGGTATGACGTGCACAGCACTCCACAATAAGGTGGACAGTATTGCCATGCAATAGAGTATGTACCCATGTCCAGAACAGCATGTTTGTACACATGTAGTGGGAATGGGGCAGACTGGTGAGCATACACATGTGCATGGTCCCATGCCCAGACACCAGTGTAGACGTAGCCTTAGACAGTAACCTACTCCTAGGTCCAAATGGGAATTAGCTGCCTGTGAGAGATCAGCAACTCTTCTCAGGGAATATCACAGGGTTGGAAGGGACCTCAGGAGGTCATTTAGTCCAACCCCCTGCTCAAAGCAGGATCAATCCCCAGACAGATTTTTACCCCAGTTCCCTATGATCCCCTAGATCCTTTTCAGAGACACTGCTTTCCAGGATACAATCCCCCATTCTGGAGGTGTGGCCTGCTTCCCTTGGTCATAAATATGTACCTTTGTATTAGACTGGAATTTCTACTTCTGGTAGGCTGGGGTCATTTCTGGAGTGGACAAATGCAAGGTCTTCTCTGCTTGAGGTCCAGCCAAAATCACTCAATGATATTCCAGGGCAGTTGAAGAATTTTGGGCCATGACATGGGAATTGTGCCCAGGTCTTTCCTGGCTGGTAAAATACAGTAGAGAAAATGTGAGTCAGTTTTTGGAGGGGTCTGGCACTGCTTCCCTTGAGGAGGGGAGGGTGCTAGTTCTTAGTGCCTGGCTCTTTAAGCAACCTCCAGACATAAATACAGGTCTAGTTTCTGCTCACTTGCTTCCTTTCCTCATGGAGTCAGAGCAGGTACCTGGAGTAAGGGCTGAAAAGAGCGGGTGGGGGGGGGGGGAACAGAGGGACAATTGTACCAGTGCCCTGAGCTCAGCCCCCGACCCCTCGAAATATCCGTAAGTGGGGTGAAATGTGAGGGGGATGGGCCCCCAGCAAACAAGATGTTCTAGGGCACGAATTTCTCTTGATGGGCCTGGCTGGAGTCTTCACTTTCTTGACCTTGGTCAGTCCCACTGCTGGCCAGGCAACAGCATGGAGCCTCCCCTCCTTTCATCAGCAGGGCCGCCCAGAGGATTCCGGGGGCCCGGGGTCTTCGGCGGTGGGGGGCCCTTCCGTTCCGGGACCCGCCGCCGAAGTGCCCCGAAGACCCGCGGCGGGGGCGCCGCGCCGCCGAATTACCGCCGAAGCGGGACCCGCCGCCGAAGCGCAGCCCGGTCTTCAGTGGTAATTCGGTGGCGGGGGGCCCCCGCCGCGGATCTTCGGGGCACTTCAGCGGCGGGTCCCGGAACGGAAGAGGCCCCCCCACCGCCGACGTACCGCCGAAGACCCGACTGCGCTTCGGCGGCGGCCCCCACTTCCGCCCCGCCCCCAGCCTCTTACCCCCGGCTCCCTCCTCGCCCGGAGCCTCAGCGCCTCGGCTGAACTGCCGCAGCGTGTGAGCGGCGGGGCCTGAGCTCCGTCCCGCTCCGAGCCGCGTGGGGAGGGGGCGGGGCTGGGAGCTCCGGGCCCAGCGGAGGGAGCAGAGCTCAGCCCGGAGCTCCCAGCCCCGCCCCCTCCCCACGCGGCTCTGAGCAGGGCGGGGCTCAGGGGCCCCGGCGGAGACTCGGCGCTTGATGCGCTGAGGCTCCAGGAGAGGGGCGGAGGCGGGAGCCCCCGCTGTTCTCTTGGGGGCCCCTGCGGAGCCCGGGGCAAATTGCCCCCTTTGCCCCCCCCTCTGGGCGACCCTGTTCATCAGTCGGCGACCTGCCGGGGGAAGAACACGTCAAGTGAGTGCCCCTGCTGGATGTTTTGGATTAGGATCTGTTGTTGACACAGCCAGGGACTGCAGCAGGCACAGATGGAGTCGTTTTAGAGTGGCTCTGTCCTTTCCATGCTGGCAGCACCTATGGGTATGCAATGGGGTGAACCCCCATCACGGGCAAGAAAACTTTAAAGGTCAGTTAGGCACATTCACTCTTTGGCTGACAAGTAACATGAGATAGCTACTCATCAGCCACAGAGATTAGGTGATACCTGGATTTATACACAGGCTGAGAGTGTTCAGACTGGGGGACAAGCCACAGTGAGCGCACAGGCTCGCTGGTTCCCGTGAAAGGGTGAAGCACCAGAGAGCACTGGAGGCCAGAGACCTCAGGAAACATAGGTTGGGCAGGACAGTGCTTGACACCGGAGACGGGGAACGGCAGTGGGACCCCAGAAAAGAGCTGAGCACAGGGCCCAGCAGATAGGCTGATTCTTTGGGACCTTGGACTATACTCAGACATTTGGTTACCCCAGACATTTGGACTAGCCAGGGGGCTTGGTGGGGTGCCTCCAGGTGCCATGGGAGACAAACCCCCTGCAATATTGCAGCCTGATACCAGAGCAGTTCTCAATGTGAGAACTCACTGTTCGAGGGTAGCCCCAGGTAATGGCGTGTCTCCCCATAGGGCTCACTCCTGTGAGGCGCCACAGGAGCTGTTGTGTCACTCCCTACTGTTCACGTGTGCGCCAGGACACTGGGAGGGAGAACGAGGTGGCTTTGGCTGTAGTATCTCCGGTATGAAGGTAACTCAACCCTGTGTCTGGTTCTTACAAACAGCTGGTGCATTCCCTTTGTGCCTTGTTCTGCCCTGGCTTTCACTCTGTGCCTCAGCTCTGTGACCCAGGTGTCTCAGTGTGGGGCAGGGCTCAGAGTGGGGAAATCTCACCCTCTTGTGCCTGTTCTCTGGCTACAGGACTCCTGTGTCCCGGGCTGTTAAAGGGATCTCTTTCCCAGCACTCAGGTCTCTGTGAAAATGGGAATGGTGTTACCATGTAACATACCCTGCAGGGAACAAGGCGGGGAGACCCTGCAGGGGTTTCTCCATTCCCTGGTACCACTAGGGTGACCAGATGTCCTGATTTTATAGGGACAGTCCCGATTTTGGGGTCTTTTTCTTATATAGGCTCCTATTACCCCCCACCCCCATCCTGATTTTTTGCACTTGCTGTCTGGTCACCCTAGGTACCACTGCACAAAGTTTGTACTGTTCACCCTACATAACAGAGAGGTCTGAACCAAACTGCCCTGCTGAGCTGCTCAGGGTCTGATCTGGGAAAGCTGCCAGTCCACACTTCGCCACCAGTCCCCTGTCCCAAACGGCCATCGCCTGCAGCAGTTCGATGTTCACACACGCCCCAGGTACCAGAGTAGGGGGCTGAATTGTTTCCACAGCTCCGGCCTCCAGCACCCCGGAGAGCTGTCTTTCTCCCTGTTTTCCTGCCACACTAACCCGGCCCCATGCTCTGCCCTCTGCCTGGCTATTGGTGATAGTGTGTGGCCTGGGCAGTGGTGTGCAAAGGCCTGGACTCTGAATTGTCCAAGGTAAGGAAAGTCCAGCTCTGACTGTTATAGAAAATTGTTTAGAAAAAGATACAAAGAAAGACAGAGACTGGAGAATGGAACCAGAAACCAATAACGAAACTTGGTATGTTGGAAATTAGGCATAATCGGTGGATGAAATATTCTGCCCATCTCTCCCTCTTGGGGTCCTTTAAAGATATCTGGGAGAGGTTCAGATTAGCTGGTTGGTGGAAGTGAGTGGGACTGAAAGGAGCGAGCTTCACTCTCATGCCTGCCAGCCCCACCATCTTCTGGAACCCAGGATCCACCATGACACTGCTGGGCTTTGTCAGCCGGATATGGAGAGACATGCTGACAAGACTAGGCCAGAGAGAGGGACCCAGATGATGTTGCCACCTCCACTGGACCCAGCTAAATCCCGAACCCCATCCAGGATGTGAGACTTGGGTTCCTGCTGTCACCCCCTTCTCCCATGTGTCCTTTTCCTTCCCTGGACTCATTTTTCCTCTTTCTCCTCTTGCTCCTTTTGTCTCCTGTTGAAAAAGAGTCTGGCTCAGCCAGGCACGTCTGTATATTTTGCAACACTGCTGTGAGGCGGCTGTGATCAGTGAGGCAGTTAAAAACAATGACTTAAACCACCCAACAGTGGTACAAGTTTGCCAGGTCTCGGAGTGGCTGATCAGACTTTGTGCTGTGCCTGAGTTCCTCCAGAAGTGAAGCTGCAAGTGAGCGTCAGCGCCAGAGACCGAAGCTGCATTTTCTCTCTTTGCTTTTCTTTCCTCTCCCCTTTTGTGTGTTTGTCTTGTTTTGTCTTCAAGAAACAGACTTAACCATCTAGCAGTTCCAAATCTCTCCCCCCCGGGGGTGGTTTACCATCTTTAACACCACCTCAAAGGATGTCAGACTGGGGGAAGGGTTCCCTATAAAAACCCTAAAGGGAAAAGGAATAAGGGATATGTTAAAATGAAAGTCTTACTTAATGCTTAACATTTCAAACGCTTCAACTGTTTTTTCTGTATCTTTAATAAAAGGTTATAAAGGTGTTTAATAGTGTGTTTGCCATAGGACTAGCAGACCGAGGTCTCTGTACTGGAAACCCCCAGCCAGGTTTAACTGTTGAGTGTTGTACCGTGATAGTGTCATGTTAACACCTTTGACTAGGTTCATTTATTCCATTGAAATTAATACAACAGCAGGCCCATGGGAGAGGCACATGAGGGGTTAATAACAAATGCAGGATTAAGCCATCAAATCATCACTGCAAAACCCTGCTGTTAGCCACAGGGAAGGGCCCAGACAGCCGCTCCTTGGCAATGAAATGAGGGGTAATTTCATCCAGGCACCTGCTGCTGACCCATTTCAAGAACCCCGAGGCAAGGCAGTGTGGGCTGCTGTTGCCTGAGTCTTCGGCATCTGGGGGCCTGTTGGCAGGGGGAGATGCTTGTAGATACCCCGGTACCTTTCTCTTGGACAAGGGGGTGCGTGTTCTCTACCTTCCCCCAAGCCCAGCTGCTGGAAGGGAATAAAGGATGGGCTCCTCCTAGAACAAGGCCCTGCCTCTGTTATTCATAGGGCTCTGGGGATGGCCGGGGTGAGTCAGAAATGCAAAGGTGTCAGGAGTCAGGCAGGAGGGGGTCCCGTCTGCTGCTCAGGCTGTACCATTCCCATCTGCGGCAAGGGGCCTTGGCCAGTCAAATTCCCAAGTCAAGCTCTAGTGTTCTGCCCCCAGGTGGCAGCACAGCCCCACAGTTTGCCAGACGAGGATTGCCAGAGGCTTCCTGGAGTGTCAGCTCTTACATCTGTGCAAAGCGGGTGTCACACGCTGCCAGCTCAGAGTGCTTCCTGCCCTCCCCTGCCACCCCAGGCTGCACTCACTCTGCCCAGGTGTGAACGGTGACAGGCCAAGGAGCTTAGCCTTCCACGTCCACATGACCCAGCGCTTTCCCCTTGGGCGCAGGTTTTGTTGCCACTCCTGGCCTGAAGCGCCCACCCCACACGGATGCTGAGCGTGCCACAGGCTCTCCCTCGGCATGCACGTGCCGGGGTCTCCTCTGCGCCAGGCGGTACAGCGGGAGCAGTAAGGCTGGTGAAGCTGAGGGTCTAGGTTGCATGTGACCCACCACAAGTACCACATAGAAAATGACGTGTCCGGGCCTTCCAAGCTGGGCATGCACTCCCTTATGGCCCTGATTGTTAGTTAAACACACGAGGCATGCAATTGTGCCCCTACCTAGTGTGTAGTTATCACAGCCTGGTGTGCAAATCACCTTTGCACACAAATGGCCATAATTAATTCTTCCCCCTTTCAATGAGTCAATGTGCACAATCATGGCAACTGCCTGTATGAGTTAGACACACAATTGTGCTCTTAACTGGCTTGAAAATGTGTCTTTTAGGCATCAAGAAAATGGTTCGATGCTTCTTTGCATCATGCTGGTGAGCAGGGAAATCTGTCCTGTGCTGCCATCACATGGTGACAAGCTGCTGTCACCCGCCCTCTTGCCCCACAACACCCCACCATCATGTGAGTGAAGAGAATGTTGACAGTGGGGCAACCCAAAAATGCTGCTCTGGACTCACAGAGGAAAAGCTTCTGCCTCTGCACAGGGAAAGGACCCTGGGGGCTTTGGGGCCTTGCTTGTCAGGGGACCCTGTCAATAGGGTAAGGGACACTGACAATGGGATCCCAATGCATCTATGCCTGATGACGAAGGGCATTGCCAAGGGAAGCCCAGTGCACACACATCTGGAAAGCAACTCCTCTGCAGTGTCAGCCCAGCATTGTGTGATTGCATTGTGCAGAGCCAGTCCTTAAATGAAAACAACAAGGAGTCCGGTGGCACCTTAAAGACTAACAGATTTATTTGGGCATAAGCTTTCGTAGGTTAAAAACTCCCACTTCTTCAGATGCATGGAGTGAAAATTACAGATACAGGCATAAATATACTGGCACATGAAGAGAAGGGAGTTACCACACAAGGGGAGAACCATTGTTGATAAGGCCAATTCAGTCAGGGTGGATGTTGTCTACTCCCAATAATTGATGAGGAGGTGTCAATACCAAGAGAGGGAAAATTGCTTTTGTAGTGAGCCAGCCACTCCCAGTCCCTATTCAAGCCCAAATTAATGGTGTTAAGTTTGCAAATGAATTTTAGTTCTGCAGTTTCTCTTTGAAGTCTGTTTTTGTAGTTTTTTTGTTGAAGGATGGCTACTTTTAAATCTGTTACTGAATGTCCAGGGAGGTTGACGTGTTCTCCTACTGGCTTTTGAATGTTACAATTCTTGATGTCTGATTTGTGTCCATTTATTCTTTTATGTAGAGATTGTCCGGATTGGCCAATGTACATGGCAGAGGTGCATTGCTGGCAAATAGCACATTAGTAGATGTGCAGGTGAATGAGCCCCGGCTGATGTGGTTGGGTCCTCTGATGGTGTCGCTAGAGTAGATATGGGGACAGAGTAGGCAACAGGGTTTGTTACAGAGATTGATTCCTGGGTTAGTATTTCTGTGGTGTGGTGTGTAGTTGCTGGTAAGTATTTGGTTCAGGTTGGGGGGCTGTCTGTAAGCGAGGACTGGCCTGCCTCCCAGGGTCTGTGAGAGTGAGGGATCATTTTCCAGGATAGGTTGTAGATCGTTGATGATGTGCTGGAGAGGTTTTAGCTAGGGGGTGTATGTGATGGCCAGTGGTGTTCTGTTATTTTCCTTGTTGGGCCTGTCCTGTAGTAGGTGACTTCTGGATACCCGTCTCGCTCTTTCAATCTGTTTCCTCACTTCCCCACGTGGGTATTGTAGTTTTAATTTATGAATGCTTGATAAAGATCTGTGTTTGTCTCTGTCTGAGGGACAGGAGCAAATGTGGTTGTATCTTAAGGCTTGGATCGTGTGATGTGTCCTGGATGGAAGCTGGAGGCATGTAGGTAAGTATAGTGGTCAGTAGGTTTCTGGTATAGGGTGGTGTTTATGTGTCCATCACTTATTTGCACTGTATTGAAGTGGATTTCTTGTGTGGACTGGTCCAGGCTGAGGTTGATGGTGGGGTGGAAATTGTTGAAATCCAAGTGTAATTCTTAAAGGGCCTCCTTCCTGTGGGTCCATACGATAAAGATGTCATCAATGTAGCACAAGTAGAGGAGGGGCGCTAGGGGACGAGAGCTGAGGAAGCGTTGTTCAAAGTCAGTTATAAAAATGTTGGCATCCTGTGGGGCCAGGCGAGTATCCATAGCTTGAAGGTATAAGTTGTCCCCAAATCTGAACTGGTTGCGGGTGAGGACAAAGTCACAAAGTTCAGCTACGAGGTGTGCTGTGGCCTCATCAGGGATACTGTTCCTGATAGCTTGTAGTCCATCCTCATGTGGAATATTGATGTAAAGAGCCACTACATCCATGGTGGCCAGGATGATGTTTTCAGAAAGATCACCAATGCATTGTAGTTTCCTCAGGAAGTTGGTGGTGTCTCAAAGATAGCTAGGAGTGCTGGTAACATGGGGCCTGAGGAGGGAGTCTACATAGCCAGATAATCCTGCTGTTAGAGTGCCAATGCCTGAGATGATGGGGTGTCCAGGATTTCCAGGTTTCTGGATCTTGGGTAGCAGATAGAATACCCCTGGTCGGGGCTCTAGGGGTGTGTCTGTGTAGATTTGTTCCTGTGCTATAGCAGGGAGTTTCTTGAGCAGATGGTGCAGTTTCTTTTGTTACTCCTCAGTGGGAGTGGAGGATAGTGGCCTGTAGAATGTGGTCTTGGAGAGTTGCCTGGCAGCCTCCTGTTCATAATCCGACCTGTTCATGATGACTCCTTCGTCAGCCCCTCTGATTATAATGCTGATTTTGACAAATTGGCATTGTCCAATGAAAAACATTTTATCAAAACATCCTTGACCAGCTCTAACTGTCCCCTGTGGGTCACCAGCCTAGGGCTTCATCTACACTCAGAGCTGGGGTGTGAGTCCCAGCTTGTGTAGACACACCACACTACACTAGCATAGTAATAACAGCTGAGTAGATGCAGGAGCATGGGCAGCAGCAGCAGCGAGTGGCAGAATGGGCGCTGTGCCAAATACCAACCTGCCTGAACTCTGTGGATATGTACATATTCATCACGGTTAACCTGTGCTGCTGCTCGCCACTGCCAGTGCTACCATGGCTATCCTCAGTACTGCTCGGCATTGTTCTCTTCCTTCTTGTCCTGCCGCCATCTCTTCAGCGTATTCTCCTACTTCTAGACAAGCTGCTGCTGCTGCTGAAGAATATTCCGCTGCTCTCCCATCATCTGCCGTGGTGGTGTGTCGCCCCTGTCTGGCACTGGTGCAGGCCTTTCATCTGGGAACATTAGGGGTTTGAATTCATTTCAACTGGATCCCACAGGTGGAGACCACTGTCAAGTGCAGGCCATGGTGAGGTCTGCTGTGTCCAATGGCGGCCAGTGCTCTTGGCAAACACATCCACTGCTGCCACTGCCAGAGATGGAGGGGCTGGGTGGCTGCCTGCAGAGCTGCTGCGGAGAACAGCACCTCCTATTAATTCACTGACCTGTTGACCTTTCAGAGATGTACAGGCTGAGATGAATGGACAAGACAGCACCTGGGAGTCACTAGTGATCAATGCAATCACTGGGAGATGGATCTGGAGAGCATGGGGGGGGGGGGTGACTGTCTCACAGAGATGGAGCTTGTCAGCCTGGCCTTTCTGGGAACAGTGAAATTGCACAAGGGTCTGACGAGACCCAGACCCCTCAGCATGCTCCGCAGTGACTGTCACAGCCACTCAGCCTACTTGCCTATCATTCACTGCATTTGCAAGGCAGATGGGAAGGAGACTGCTCCCTGTTCACTTTCATGCTCTTCTCCACTGGTCCCGTAGTGTAAGGGGCGATGGGGTGAGGGGATTCCATCCTGTTGTCCATGCTCTCCTCGGGTGTGGTGCTTACACATCTCTGCATGCTCACAGGGCAGAAAACCCTCTGCCTGGACTTCATGCTCCCCTTACCGACGCACTTACGTGCCTGCTGCAGTTGAAGCTGTGAAAGATCCCATGGGTGAGGAAAACATGCAGCAGCCTCCTGGACGTGGCCTGTGGAGAGCTGCTGCTGCTGAAGAGGATCACGGGTCTGTGCCGCCCCTAGCCACCCTGGAGAGTGTGCATGTGTGTGTGTGTGTGTGTAAGAGAAAGCCCAGTGCTTGAGTAGGGACAGGAATCACAGGACTGTTTCTAAGGGACTTTGCTAGAGACAAGGGGTGGATTACCAGAGCCATGTCTTCCATTTAGCAGCTGTTGCCAAAGCAAGCAAATCCTCCTCTCCCCATGAATCTCCTTTCTTTCAGACCTACCAGACTTATTTTTTTGGACTTATTTTGGCTTTAGGCCTTCTTAGCTGCAACTGCCTGAAACCCCCCCTGGCTCCCTGCCCCTCCTCCCTGGACCTGGCCTGGTGCACTGACTGGTGGTGGCACCCACCAGCAGCACACACACAGCACCCTAACCTTCGCCCTGGCTCTGCAACCTGTGGAGGGCCCCAGCCCCAAGGGACACCAGCCTGAGGAGCAGCAGGCAGGAGGCGTGGGGAGAGCGTCCCCATCCCCATTCCATCCCCATCCCTCCTCCAAGGCCTGGGTTTAAGGTTGTGGTGCCAGGCGGAGGGTGGTGGGTGGTGCAGGTGTGCCCCTTTGGCAGGAGGGAGAGGAGAGGGGAGGAGAGAGAGGAGGAGGGGAGTGCAAGGAGGAGGATTCTGGGACTTCTCTTCTCACTCTTACATACACTAAATAACCCCCCCCCCCCCCCCCCTCCCCCCCCCAGGAGATGCTCCTCTCTTCATGGGGGCACCAGGACTTGTTCACCTTTACTGGCACTAATGGCCCATGGCCCACAACTCTGGCTCTGGGCTGTGCCCAAAAAGCATGCGGCTGGACCCCAACCCCAATGGCTTGGGGGCCTGTGTCCATCCCAAAAATAAAAATAGTGCTGAGTAAACCCCCCCCCTCCTGCCTCACCTGCCTGAACTCCCTGAACAATACAGCTAATCATGACAAGTACCTCCCCACATCCCACCACACACGCTCCGCCACTAGATGCGCTTTCACCTCCACCCCCCCAAACACCCAACACCTCTGCCTTCTTCTCCTGCAACTCCATGTTGGAGACGGAACTGAGAAAAGAGAGTCCTTGCACAGCAGCAGTGGTGTTGGTTTTGTTAGCAAAATCCATAGTCTCCCTAGAGATGGCATTTGCTATTCTCCAGCCCATACTCCCTGAGGGGAGGTGCCTGGGGACGGGGTGCAGGGTTGCTCTGTTAGGGGCAAAGAGGCAGTGGCACAGTAGAGCAGCCAGTGTTTCAGAAATGGGCTCTGAGCAGAGGAAAATCCCCCCCTGCTCCCTGTACCTGTACAATCCTGCCTGGCTGTCAAATCTTCTGACATTGAACATTCATTTTTGCCCAGATGTGTGGTGCTCTCCTTGTGGTAGAGTCCTCCTGAAAGCTGCAATAGTGTCCAAAGAGTCCATCTAAATCCGTCAAGACAGTCATTCCCTAGGATAATGTCACAGCCAGCCTGGGCAAAAAAAAAACTTCTGACAGAGGCACTTGCTAAACAAACACTATCTGGCTATCAAACACCCAATTGCAGGTGTATAATATCTGTGCTGCAAGCAGCTTTTTTGCAGTGGGCATCCCCTATAGAATGAGGTCTTTCAAAGTTCTTATAAAAGTAACTTGCCCTCATGGTGGTGACTTCAGACCTTATGTCAAGTAAAGACCATGTCTTCACCCCTCCAATTGCCACTTCCACGATGAGGCTGGCTCCAAAAGCTCTGGCTTTCTTTTCCTCTATCTGTGGACTGTCCATAGTTCTAGCCATTGTAAATCCACCCTAGGCGAATTAGTGGGTGTCTCATCCCCTTTTCGAGAGTCTCTTCTGCCCTCACTTGAATTTTGAACTTCAAATCTCTCCCTATCAAGAGAGGAAATTCTTCCTTGATCCTTTCAGTTATGTGGGGATTCTCTCCAGATGTGATCGGACTCGTGGCATCCACAGCAAACCTGGTTGTCCTGGTTATCTCTTAATAGAGATGTCCTGACATTTTCTGCCCCTCAGCATCCATTGTTTGCTTTTGGCCTCAGTGAAATATTTGGTTGATGCACTATTTTAAACAGTTCTTCTTGTTGATCACTAAGTCTTTGTTCAAACTCTCAAAGACAGTGCTTGTATTCTCCAATCCACCAGGATGGCTTGGATAACGTCTTCATTTTTTCCTCTGTAACTATTTAATTTCCAACTTCTTCAATATTCTTTTCATCCTCCTCAGCCCCTCAAAGGCTACCCTCATCAGGTCAGGAAAAGTCAGTGTAGACTGCTCCTTGAATCTCCTCTTCATTTCATGTCTTAAATCATCATCCCTCAGTCCTATCACTTCAGGATGGCATCTGGGTCTGTCATTCCCCATACACATTAATCAGCAACTAGAAAATGTTGTCTGTACTCTCCTCTCTGGGAGGAATGGCCCTATGCATTGCCCCACTGGCAGCAGGCCCAGGGTCATTGAGAAGGGCATTCAGCTCCTCTGTTTTCATTGCTGGAGGGCCGCAAGCCTGGAGCCGCTTGGATTCTGAAGTGTACGAAGGGAGGGTCATCAATGGGTCAGTCTACACTATGGGATGGGGGTGTGTGTACACTGAGCTAGGGGGAGTACAGATATCAGTGTAGCTGTGGTAGCATGGGTAGTGGCAGCAGAGGCATGGATGAGTACATACCCACTGGTTTCAGGCTGTGTCCACGAGCCAAGAATCACACCCCTAGCTCATAGTGTGCACATGGCCTAAGAGTGAGCACAAGGGCTGGAGAATCAGGACTCCTGGGTTCAGGTCCTGGCTCTGCCACTGATTCTGCACGTGGCCTTGGGCAGGTCATTTTCTGCCCCAGCACCAGGGGTACCTATAAAGAGCTTCCCAAGGGTGTGCGCTGGGGATTAATGAATGTTTCATTCCTGGGGCATGTTAAAACCAGCCATTCCTGCAATCCCCACTCTGCCCTTGTTGCATTCCATGAGAATAGCAATGCCGCTCTCTTTTTTTGGCAGCTTCCCTGGACAGATGTTCCATCCCCTACGCAAGGGTGAGGCTGAGGGAATAAGCTGCACTGAGAGGCTGCCTGCTGGGATTAGTGCTCCAGCCACTCTTAACAACATCTGCAGCAGCAGGAAAGCCCCAAATTCATCAGCGCTGGAACCTGGAGGACAACAGCAGCGAGGCTGGTAAGCGCTTTCCAGGTTCTTTTACCCACCGCGGAAATCACTGCTAATGGGAGGCAAGGACAGGAGAGGAGGGAGGCTTGTTGGCTTGAGGAGCAGTGATACTGTGGTTCCTTGTGCGCTGAGAGCACCCAGATCAATGCCTCCATCTTGGCTTCTCTAATCATAGGTAGCTGAGATGGGTTCATGTCTCCTCAGGTTCAGTAAACGTCCTGCAGAGAGAGGCCAGGGAAGGGGAGGGGTTCAACCACCCTTGTGGGGCCTGGGTGGGATGAAGGATCATGTCACACCTCGACCAGTGGGGAAGTTTCAGCCTTGATGAACTCTGTGCTCTAATTCTCTGGGGGAGCTGTGGGGGGAAGAGAGGGGGAGCTGCTGCCAGCCAGGGGACTTTGGGGGCAGGGTCCTGGCAGCAGGAGGGAAAGGGGCCTGGGCAATTTGAAAAGGACTCTGTATTGCTAGCTAGTTCCTTTAGGTCAGTGGTTCTCAGCCAGGGGTACGTGTACCCTTGGGGGTAGGCAGAGGTCTTCCAGGGGGACATCAACTCATCTAGATATTTATCTAGTTTTACAAAAAACTCTAGCGAAGTCAGTACAAACTAAAATTTCATACAGACAATGACTTGTTTATACTGCTCTATATACCATACGCTGAATTGTAAATACAATATTTATATTTCAATTCATTTTACATTTATTTTATAATTATATGATAAAAATGGGAAAGGAAGCAGTTTTCAGTCATAGTGGCTGTGACACTTCTGTCTGATTTTGTGAGCAAGTCATTTTTAAGTGATGTGAAACTTGGGGGTACGCAAGACAAATCAGACTCCTGAAAATGGTACGGTCGTCTGGAAGGGTGAGAGCCGCTGCTTAGGGGGTGGGCTGGTATCGTGCAAAACCAGAGAGAAGCAGAGGGTGTGAAGATGCCACCTGATCTGGCAATCTCTGAGCTCTGGCCCTAGGGTCCAGCTTATTTTCTGGAGCAATCCCCTCTCTCCTGCTTCATCCCCTAGCGCTGGGCTCTCCTGCCTAAGAGACAGCCCTGCCCTCACTTTCCATACGCTGGCATCTGGGTTCTCTCTTCCCCTTGCTCAGACTCACCCTGCGATCCCTCTTTTCCTCCTGTTCTAACCCTTTGTTCCCTGCTCATAGGATTTTCCAGCCCTGGACTTGCGAAAGCCACCAGCGCTGGTGATGAGAAGCGGCTCCTAATCAGCCATGGAAGGGTTACAGATACGGGTAAGGCTGAAGCTTCCCACCATCCACAGCCTCTTCACTGCTCCCGTTCCCTTGGCTGCTGATTGTCAGCATCAGATCCCAGAGCCATGGAGAGGAAATAGGCTGACACTGTTGTATCCAAATAAAGTGTGTAGCTCACCAACAGAGGGCTGGGCCTGATTCTCCTCTTGCTTACAGCACTGTAACTCCATTGACTCGAATGGGGTTATTCCTCACTAGCTCTGGTGGACGTCTGTCCCCTGTCTCTGCCCATCTGGGCTTGCTCCTCCTGTGTTCTGTAAACGCACTGGGGCTGTGAGTGAGCTACGTGTCACAGGCATGGAGATGCTGGTCCATCCCAAGGGTTAATCGCCTCCCCGCGCAGATGCCAGGAGGAGATGAAGATACTATAAATAGTTAGCAAAGCCCAGCTGGTTGCAGCCCCAAGTCACACACATGGCAGATAAGCATTAGACCGAATTAATATTCAATCTCCCAGGCACTTTCAACCCTGAGAGAGTGAAAAGCAAATTCTGCTCTGGTCCTGTAGCTTTAATCTTCTTGCGGGGGAGGGAGGGGGAATGACACTTTCTGGAAGCTCTGATTGGGTTAAATGGACAGAGAAACACAGAGACAAAGGAAGAGTCAGCTAGAGAGCAAAGCTCACTCCAGACACTGCCAGAAGGCCAAGCAGCTCCTCCCTGGGACAGGAGGGTGCAGCTTGGAGCATGGCGAGACAGGGTGGCTGGCAGATCTCTGCTCTGCTGTTGCCACACTTAAGCTCAGCTAGCCTGGATCGGAGACATCCAGCACATTTTGTGCTTCCTGGCAGTGGCCTGTGTGACTGAGACAGCATCTGAGGATGGTACTGACGGGAGCTGTGAATCCTGTTGGACCTTAATAACTTGTGATAAGGTCTGTCACCAGCTATGTGACACACCGAAGTGTGAGTGTTAATTCACTGGGCGGGACACAGGGCAATATTACACAGCGTGGTGGAAGAGAGGGGTTTAATAGAGGGTGACTTATCTGAACCTCTCCCCAAACTTTGGGGGCTCAGAGAAAATGGGACATGGATCAAATCACCCTGGGGTTTGTCTCTCCCTGATGTGTGTGTGTGTGTGTGTGTGTGTCTGTGTGTGTGTGTGACACCACAGTGAGACTGAAAGTGTACTGAGCACCAGGGGGTCTCCTCTCCTACTTGGGACAGGAATTGTATGGAATCTCTCTCTCTTTCTCTGTTGCTGAATAAGAAGAGATGGGTAGCAGGGTGTGTTTCCCCACAGACTGGGTTGGGAGTTATTTGTGGGTAATTCATTTTCTGTAAATCCCATGGAGAATGAATAGTTCTGTGCAATCAATCAGATTTAAGTGCTCAGCATCCCAGTCGATGGCGAGAGGTGTCCCATTCATGTTGTTATGTAAGGGCCATTTGTCTCTGGGCTTGGAAAGCAGGACATGGTCGCTGGTGCTGCGGCAGGACTGGGGTGTGACGAGATGGGACTGGGGGTTCAGGGTGTTTGCCTGCCAGGGGAGGTGAACAAAGGTGGAGTCAGGTGACAAGGATCTGGGCGCCCATCACTTTTGGATCAATGTCTAGTGGGCTGGGAAAGTCCGAAGTGCATGAAGTGAGCAGATTGGGGATTACCTCCTCCTCCAAAGATTAAACCAAGAAAATCCCATTTCACTCTGACGTCAGGGCCCTGGGAGTCACCGGCAGCAATGGGGTGGGGGAAGAAGCCAGGAGGAGACCCGCTGGGCAGGAGCGCATCAGGGAAAAGGCAGCGTTACCATGTGGGAGCTAAAAATGAAAAGTGAGGGTCCTGGTCTGCACTCTCAGCTCCTGCAGCAGGAACATGGCATCTCCTTGCAGCACTAAGGAGCAGCTCTCCAGCATGGACTAACAGACGGGTAAGAGCGAGCTTTGTCACTCAGGATTGCAGGGGGAGGGGGGCAGCGGGACCCTAGCAATGGACCTGGCTGATTGCAGCATAGGGTCTGATCAATTCCTTCCACCCATATGAGCCTTTGCTCCTGTCAGTTAGGGCTTCGCTGTCTCTCTCTGAGCTGAGCAATGTGGCCCTGGCTTCTCTTTTCTTCTTCTCCCGTATCTATTTATCCTCTTTCCATCACCATCTTCTCTTGTTCTTTCAGACCAGGCCATCTGGACTGAATGGCCTTTGTCCTTCCTCTGTATGTCATTCTCCCTCCTTACCCCTTCCTGCCCTTCACCCTCATCCCCCTTCTTGCTGCCTCCATCAGACAGATGACCTGACATCATCCTTCCTGGTGCATGCTGGTCCCCCCCCCCAGTTCCTGTGGGAAGCTGGGTCTGTAACAGATCCAGAATGAGGTACTTTTCTGGTACATGCTGCTTTCCTTAGTGCTGATGGGTGTTCCCTTGGCAGGTGAGAGCTGTCCTTGCTCAGGCAGTTGGAGCATGGAGAATGCAAGTATTCTGGCTGTCAGCTCTTTGGTCCATCCAGCATGCACCAGGATGGGTGATGTCAGGACACATGGCTGATAGAGGCAGCGAGAAGGGACAAGGGCTGTTACCTTCCCACTTAGGGATGGAGGAGCCCAGAGTACTAAGCAACTTCAACATCTGCTGTGGAAATGTTTGAAATAGACCAAAAGGTTTCACAAAATATTTGTAACAAACATCTGTTCTCATTTAGAAAGTGCCCTGTGAGTTTTGGAGGGGGGAAGGGGCTAAGTGCTGATGGGGTCTGGGCTCCCCATCAGGATCCTCAGTCACATGGGCCAGAGGGTGAGAAAGGGACCTGCAAGTCTGACCGTGGCTTTCCTAGTACCCTTGTTACATGAGAAATGGCCCATGCACCAATGGGTTTGGGAGAAATCCTGAATCAGCCATCCTAGAGTCCAGTCCTGGGGAGGAGACCAGGCTGTAGTATAGTCCCCGGGGAGTGGCTCAGTCTATCCTGATTAGAGAGAAGTCAGAGTGCGGACAAATTAATGCAACTCTTTGTGTGTGTACATCTTGCATGCAAATGACATTGCACGCGACATGACTCAGAGTGTGGGAAGGAGGGATAGCTCAGTGGTTTGAGCATTGGCCTGCTAAACCCAGGATTGTGAGCTCAATCCTTGAGGGGGCCATTTGGGGGAACTGGGGTAAAATCTGGGGATTGGTCCTGCTTTAAGCAGGGGGTTGGACTAGGTGACCTCTAGAGGTCCCTTCCAACCCTGATGTTCTATGATTCTAAGGTGTGGTGGGGATGCTGGGAATGAGCTGTGATTATTCTGTACCAGATAGGGCATGATTTAATAGCACAAGCTCACCTGCTGAAACCCTAAGCAACTTCCAGCACCGGCTGCATCAATGGTGGCATAGATTCATCACAGAATGTGGTGGCATTTCAGTTGGACACATTATAAGCTATCTATTAATGCTACAGTGATTGCACCAGGAACTCATGTCCTTGCCTGTAGTTCATGTACATACCTAATTTATAAGCATGGGAGGAAGTTCCTCTCTCTCTCTGTCCTACAAACAGTACCACTGAAACCCCCATGTCTCTTCTTTGCAGCAGGCCTCCAGAGGGAGGAGTCTCCTTAGGCTCTCGATAATGGAAGTGAAGTGGATCCATGTGGCACTAATCTTCTTTTTCCTGCTGTCTGTGGCCATGATGGGCTGCTTCCTGTGGCAGTACAGCCTCCCCAAGGAGGAGCCCGGTGAGTATCCAGCAATCAGCCTGCACACAGCGGGTCTCAGAACCCAGAGGCCCGATGCCATTGAAATCAAGAGGTGGTTGTCTGAATAAACTGCAGGGTTGAGCGCTATCGTTAGTTGGTTGGGCCCTGCAGGGGAAGTAGCAGATACAGCCCTCCCCGCCTCTATTTCATTACACGCAACCTAATTATTTGCCCAGTGGCTTCAATGAGATGGAAGGGGCAAACAGGTATGAATGAGATTCCAAATGAAAAACAACGATAACCTGCCAGTGATGATGAGAAAGGGTTGCCTCAAGAAGTCAGGTGCTAGACTCAGAAGCAAAGTCAGGGTGGTGAGTAAGGTGTGGCATGATAAGCCCCCCTACACCTAGCTGGATTCCCTTATACCTGCTAAAACCGCGCTGGAGTAATTTACATCCTAAAGAGGGAGTCAGAATGTGCATGTAAAGCTGTGGGTAGCTACTTTAATGTACACCTGCATACCTCCTCCTGCTAGCAGCGTTACCTGTTACTCTTCTCTGCTGGCCCCTTGCCATATGGGTCAGACCCCTTAGATTCACTTAGACCCCATAGATTCACTTAGACTTCCTCACACTCAGTTATTGGAAACTGAGTGGGACAGATTCAGAGGCAGCACGTGCAGGGTTGTAATTCATACACTGGTAAGTGGATGTAAGGCTGGGGGAGCCCAGGGGGTTACAGAGAGACACTTTGAAGAGGTCAGAAGAAGGTATCACACCAACAGAGACTCCTTCTAAACTCATTTGGACTCACCTCTGAGTCTGGATCTCACTTTTTTCTTATGGGGCTGCACAGTCAGAATCTGCCTGCGGTATCATGGTCATTGGTCCACAATGGTCTCAGCGTGAAGGTTCTGCAGTGACATTTCTCCTCTGCTACACAGCACCATAACATGGCACATACCCACCCCAAAGGAGTAAAAGAAGGGGAAATCACAGGGATTTTCTTTATAGTGGGCAGGGCTGGGGAGCTGTGCTTCAGAAGCTCGATGGAATCAGATGGGCAAATATTGGCCCCAGGTAGGAGAATTCCCATTTTCATTAGGAAATGAGTGTTCTTTATCTGCACCAAAAATTTAAAATGAGAGAGAAAATTATTGGGCCCCTGATTTCTCCCTGGCATGGCAGATGGGCAGCTGTTTTCTGTGGTGGCCCCATGTGTCCAGTGTGTTCTGTTTTGGAGCTGGTTTGTTTCCTTAGGCATCCAGGTCACTTTCCAGCAGTATTCGCAATATGTACTGGAAAAGCTTATTTCGGTTTGCTGCTTTGTTCCCTCCCAATGGAGTCACAGTGCCCTATTGATGCTCACGGGGAGACTTTGGGACACAACCTGGTCCCACTGAACTCAACAGCAAAACTCCCACTAACTTCAGTAGGACCAGAATTGAGCCCTGTGTCAACTATGCTCTGCCAGCCCACTGTCACTAGCACACTCAGTCAAGGATTTCCCTCATGTACTCAGTACCTTGCTGGGGTAGATTTGAAAGTGCACCAACGACATGTCATGTGCTGAAATTCTGGGTGAGTCGTAGGTCTGTCAGCCCCCTCCTTTGCTTTACACAAGGCTGTGGATGGCAAGCTCTGTAAGGTTGGTGGCCTCATCTGCACTTCTGCATTCTGAGTAATCCTCTATGTAAAACATGTCAGCAAACCCATCCACTCAACCAGCCTCCTCTCTGGAACTATTTCCAGGCCCATCTGCAATGGAGGTGAGATCAGAAGCAATTCAGATGTGTCCCCGCTATCCAGAACCTGTACCACTGGACCACCCAATCCCAGTCCTGAAGGATGCGCTGGAGAAGGTCTGTGGGGATGGCATGGATGGGAGTGTATATGTCTTAACCTCAGTGACCTGTAGGTATAGGGAAGAGAGTCTAGGAATGTAGGAAGGAAGAGATCTGGGTTTTTCAGTCTCCTGGGCTGGTCAGAATCACAGTGTCATATTAGGACAGGTGACTGTCTTGAATGTATCCAGGACCAGCTGAAGTCTAACCCCGCCCCCCCAATCTTGGTTATCCCCTGGATAACACAGTAACAACAACATCCAGTTTGAGGAGCACAACTCCACACTTCCCCTTCTGGTGCCTGACTCCTTCACGGGAAAATATGAGTGTCTCTCTGTGACTTCACTGAGAAGCACTCGTATGTGTGGAAAGGTGAGCAGGGCTCTGGGAAAGAAGAGGCAAAGTACCAGAAGCTTCTGGAGATTAGTGTGCCCCTCTGATGTAATTCTTATTCCTAATTACATGGATATATAAACAGAGGAGTCTCAGGTAGGAAGAGAGGTTATTTTACCTCTGTATTTGGAACATGTGTCCAATTCTAGTGCCCACAAATCAAGGAGGATGTTGATAAATTGGAGAGGGTTCAGCGAAGAGCCATGAGAATGATTAAACGATTAGAAAACCTGCCTTATAGTGATAAACTCAAGGAGCTCCATCTATTTAGCTTAACAAAGAGAAGATTAAAGGGTGACTTGATAACAGTCTATAAATACCTATGTGGGGAACAAATATTTGAAAATGGGCTCTTAGGTCTGGCAAACAAAGATATAACATGATTCAATGGCTGTACATTGAAACTAGATAAATTCAGACTGGAAATAAGGTGCAAATTTTCAACAATGAGGATAATTAACCATTGGAATAATTTACTGAGAGTTGTGATGGATCCTCCATCACTGACAATTTTTAAATCAAGACTGGATGTTTTCTAAAAATACCTTCTAATTCAAACAGGAATTAATTCAGGTAAATTCTCTGGTCTGTGTTATACAGGAAGTCTGACTAGATGAACACAGTGGTCCCTTCTGGCCTTATAATCTATGAATCAATGAATTACACTTCTTGTTCTTAAAATCACCATCTGGCAGGTGTGTTTCCAGTGCAGTCCTGCATGGATCGGTTCTTGGCCTACACTATTTAACATTTTTATCAATTACCTGGAAGAAAACATAATCATCATTGATAAAGTGTGCAGATGATACAAAAATTGAGGGGAGTGGTAAATAATAAAGAGGATAGATTACTGATTCAGAGTGATCCAGATCTCTTGGTAAACTGGTTGTAAGTAAACTATGTGCAATTTAATATGGGTAAATATAAAGGTATGCATCTAGGAACAAAGAATGCAGGCCATACTTATAGGATGGGGGACTCTATCCTGGGAAGAACTGAGAGGTTATATTCACTAAGAGATGGGGTTTAGGAAAACATTCCCCCAGTGGGATAGATTGTTATAGATTATCTATAATTGCCCGCGTGATGATGGCAGACCAGGTGCCAGCTCATTCCAAGGCCCCAGGCTGCACTGAACAGTTACAAATTCATAGCTGGGAAACCAGTGTTATCTGTGTGTTAGTATTGTCAGAATAGATATTAAATGTTAAGTTGATAAGAATGTGCTTAGTGCTTAGACTTTATAAAATGCCTGCAGGATGCTGTGTGTATTGATCTCACTTACAACCTCAATAGCCCATGGTATAAAGTTATATTGAGTGTTTGCATTGTAAACCTCTGTATTTGTGTAACTCACCAAACAGTAACAGAAGCATTAATTAAGGTAAAGTGCTGACCCTGCATACAAGATGGCCCATTGAAGGCAAATGAGGTACTGTGTAGCATCAAAGGACAGAGACATTGTTGATGACATTCCTAACTCCTTCCAGTGTTCTAAAAGTGTTCTCTTTGATGTAAGGTACAAATTGACTTGGGGTAAGTGACCCGTCTCTTGGGACTGGAAGCAACCTGAATATTTTGTGATTTTTGGTGTAAGTGACCATTTATCACATAGTCCAGCTAGCCTGGCTGGGAAGATAGGCTGGAGTGTCCAAGGGGACTGTCTGTGACTCCATTATAGGACTATTGTCATACTTTGGAAGCTCACATTTGTTACTGGGTTGGTGAAATCTAATTCTAGAATATACCACCAGTTTGGGGTGTCTGCCCTGCTTTTTGACAGTTTGCTCTGAGGTTGGCACTCTTGGTCATGAGCCACTCCAGACAGTGTGCCAGCCCATTACAGGAATTCTTGCACCTTCCTCTGGTATTGGCCAAAATAAGAGAGAGGATATTGAACTGGATGGGCTACTGGTCTGACTGCATGTGGCAATTCTTATATTCCCTTGAGCTCTTTATTGGGTTGGACATGGCTACATGGGTACCTCTCAGCATTCCTTGTGGAAACTAAAGGTAGGGTTATACTTGGCCAATGGACTTCCACATTCTGCTCCCTTTGGGATGCTGATGTGCCAATCAAGGCCATATGGAGCTATCATGGGGTTAAACTTAGGTCTCCAGGGAAGCTGATCTCCTCAATGAAGTTGCACAGCTGCCAAAAGTCAGGCATTTCATTGGGTTTTTCATCAGCTCTAGTAATGAATATGGGGGAGGGGTTTGAGTGGGAGAATGGGGAAGGGTTTAGGTGAGCATGGGAGAGGGGTGTGGGCTGAACAAAGGGAAGGGTTTGGGGGTGAGCGCTGTCCTGTGTGATGGAGGCTTTTATCCATAATGATTCCAAGGCCTTTACAAAGTTATTGTATGTAAGAGTCCATCACTGAGAATCACTTCCCTGGGGAGTGCAGTAGCTTCTAACACTGCTCAGACATGTGAACAGTAGAGCAGAGAAAATCTGGTCAATCCAATTGATACTGCAAGTAAAAAAGAGATTCCAGATTGGAATTCGGGTAAGTCACAGGGACTGATCTGCTTGATGTTGTAAAAGCCCCATGGAATCTTCTAATATCCACAGATAGTCAGGACCTTGGCTTTATGCATCTTCCACCCCACGATATTAGTGTGAGGACTCACATTTCATAGAATCATAGAACCATAGGGACAGAAGGGACCGCAAGGGCTATCTTGTCTAACCCCCTGCCAAGTTATAGATTTATTATATCTCAACCATCCAAGACAGGTGACTATCCAGCCTCCTTTTGAAAGCCTCCAGTGAAGGAGCTTCCATGACCACCCGACTCCTGAGGCAGACTGTTCCATTGTCCTACTGTTCTGACAGTTAGGAAGTTTCTCCCACAGGCACTGAGTTTTATTTTTCCCAGTGGGTGCTCCACCCCTGCTCTGACTTGAGGCTCCACCCTGCCCCCAAGGGTCTCCGCCCTCCTGTGAGTGCCTCCCACCAGTGGCCGAAGAGCTGATCGGCGGCCCATGCCAAACAGTTGTGGCTGGTGGTGCTGAGCATCCCTTATTTTTTTCTGTGGGGGCTTGAGCTCCAGATCACCCATGGAGTCAGCGCCTATGGTTTTCCTGAGATTTTCATTTAAATCTGCTATGCTGTATTCTGAATCCATTGCCTATTTTTACAGCAGCCTTTTAAGTATTTGAAGACCGCTACCATATCCCTCCATAATCTCCTCTTTTCCAGACTAAACATACCCAGTTCTTATGGCTTGCATTCCTTCCCTTTGATCATCTTTGTCACTCGCCTCTGGATCTTTTCCAGTTTCTCTACATCCTTTCTATATGTTGGTGACCAAAATTGCACATCTGATACTCCATCTGAGGCCTAACCAGTGCCGGGTAGAGAGATACTATCACCTCCCATGACTTGCATGCTATGCCTCTGTTAACACAACTTAAAATTGCATTTGCCTTTTTTTTTTTTTGCAACAGCATCGCATTGCTGACTCATGCTGAGGCTGCGATCCACCACAACTCCTGGATCCTTCCCAGCAGTGCTGCTGCCAAGCCAGTTATCCCCCATTGTATATTTGTGCATTTAGTTTTTCTTCCCTAAGTGTAGCACCTTACATTTGCCTATGTTGAATTTCATTTTGTTGTCTATAGCTCAGTTCTACAATTTATCCAGATCCCTCTGAATTTTAGCTCTATCCACCAAAGTGTTGGCAACCCCCACAGCTTTGTGTCATCTGCAAATTTGATCAGAGTGCTCTCTAGTCCTACATCCAGGTTATTAACAAAGATGTTAAACAACACCGGACCCAAAACAGATCCCTGTGGAACTCCATTTGAGACCTCTCTTCAATCTGACATCATTCCATTAATATTTACTCTTTGTTTGCAGTTGCTTAACCAATTATGTATCCACTTAATGGTAGTTCTTCCGAGCCCACATTTCTCCAGCTTACTCATCAGACTGTCATGTGGGACTGAGTCAAAAACCTTGCTGAAGTCCAAGTATATTATGTCCACCGCATTCCCCCATCCACCAAATCAGCTACCCTGCCAGTGAAGGAAATCAAGCCGATTTGGCATGATTTGTTCTTGGCAAATCCATGCTGGCTGCTAGTGATTATGTCTTCATCTGCCAGGTATTCGCAAACTGAATGTTTTATACATTGCAATAGTAGCTTCCCAGGAATTGAGGTCAGTCTGACTGGTCTGTAGTTCCTGGGCTCCCCTTTTCCTGTTTTTAAAGATGGGCACTTGTCCAGTCTTGTCCAGTCTTCTGGGACCTCTCCTGTCATCCATGAGTTTGTAAATATTATTGCCAGCGGTTCTGAGACTTCTTCAGCTAATTCCTTCAGCACCCTCGGATGAATAGCATCAGACCCCGCTCATTTGAATTCATTCAAAAACATTAAAGAAATGATGGGACATTCAAAAGCTAAGATTTTGTGAAAAAATCCATTTTCGGAGACAGATCATTAATGAAAAATGCTTTGTTTTAAATATTTTGACTTGTCTTAGTGCAGAACTGTTTGTAGATAAAGGTAATTATCCCTGTTCACTGTGAGTGCATTATTGTATTGATTCATTTCTTTGTTCTACTCTCTGCTCACCTTCAAACACCTCACCACTTTCTAATCTTCTCCTAGGTGGACATGCTTCTGCGCCATAAAATCCATAGCCCAGGCCTCCCTGCCATGTCTGCCATTGTTATCTACAATGACACTGTGCTCTGGACAGGCAACTTTGGGAAGAAGAATGGCTCTGACCCCTTCTCAGCAGTGCCCAATGAGTACACCATTTACAGGTGGGGTTTGCAGGTTTATACAGAAGGAATTGGGTATGGTTTAGCTATTGGGTTAGTGGGAAATTACTGTCACCATGCCCTGATAAACAGCAAGTGGGAGGGATGTATACACTTCATATCAATTCAATTACATAAATACATTTTGAAATCTTATGATTTGGCTTATTTAAATTGGACAGTCATCAAAGGTAGATATATTAGCCCCAGATTAAGCAGGTCCCTTTTCCCTGGGTAAGGTAACAGGAGTGGTTCCAGAACAATCAAGAACTTGCTGGAACCAATTAAGGCAGGCAGGCTAATTAGGATACCTGGAGCCAATTAAGAAGCTGCTAGAATCAGCTAAGACAGGCAGGCTAATCAGGGCACCTGGTTTTAAAAAGACCTCACTTCAGTCAGTGAGGGGTGTGCAAGGAGTCGGAAGTGAGAGGGTTTGCTGCTGGAGGACTGAGGAGTACAAGCATTATCAGACACCAGGAGGAAGGTCCTGTGGTGAGGAGAAAAGAAGGTGTTTGGAGGAGGACATGGGGAAGTAGCCCAGGGAGGTGTAGCTGTCATGCAGCTGTTACAGGAGGCGCTATAGACAGCTGCGATCCACAGGGCCCTGGGCTGGAACCCGGAGTAGAGGGTGGGCCCAGGTTCCCCCCATCCCTCCTGCCCCCTATTGGATACAAGAGGTGTTGACCTGGACTGTCCACCAGAGGGGATGGTCCCTGGCCTGTCCCCAGACCCCCTAGGTGGATCAGCAGAGACTGCGGGGATTGTTCTCCGTTTCCCCCATGCTGGCCAGTGATTAGGTTAGCTGAGTGAACGGCAGGTTTGGTTTGAGCCACTAGTAAAAGTGGCCAAATCTCTGAGGCGACCAAATCTGCCAATAAGCACAGGACTCACCAAGGCAGAGGAGGAACTTTGTCACAATACACATCATGTTACAGTTTTAACTAAATGAACACAATCTATCTTAAATATACCTGAGTATCTCAAGGGCTGTAGAAAATACTGTAAAAATCCATTGTATTATTTGCAAACAATTCTATGATATTATTTCTATTGGATTATTTGATCCCATAAGTGAAAGTTGTATCATAATGCATATGAGCAACCAGGCCAGAGTTAAGTTCAAGCTTAACTTTCATCTTTCCTGACTTTTGGTCCCTTACTGTTGCATTAATGTAGGTTTTATATTTATTAAAATGACAGATAATCAGCTACTTGAGCAATCTGATGTGCTGAGCATCCCTTCAATGTTGTCCCCTGTTTGGACTTGTTTAGAATAGCTGAGTTGTTCAGGGAATGTTTGGCATGACATGGTAGCCTGAAAGGCCTTGGTCCCTAAGTTCCTTCTAAGCTGTGTAGCCGTGCAGGTTATCAAGGGCTGGGGGAGTCCTCTCTCCCCGCCACAGCCTCAGGGCAGGCTGCACCCCTAGTACTTCATCCCCATCCCCACCCCAGAGCTTTCACCCCCCAGCCGGAATCCTCATCCCCTGCACCCCTACCCTCTGCCGCAGCCCTGAGCCCCCTCCCATGCCCCTGCCACACATCACCTCCATATTGGTGCACATAACAAAATTCATTCCGCACACGGATGTAAAAAAGTAGAGGGAACGTTGCTTGGCCTATGGGCTAGTTAATGCTGGACTAGCAGCAGGTGGTGAAGCCATGTAACCGTTTGTCCCATGACAGGATTGCCAGCATCTCCAAGATCTTCCCCACTATCATGCTCTACAAACTGTGGGAGGACGGGAAGGTGACATCGCTGGATGATCCTTTGGAACGCTATGCCCAGAGCTTCATTATTAAAAATCCTCTGGGGCGACTCAAGGAATCTGAACAAAGATACACAGCGGATGGGCTGATCTTCCTGGAGAAGGGGTCGCTGCCACTCAAGCCATCGCCTGTTACACTGCGCAGGATGGCTAGCCAGCTCTCAGGTGAGAGAACCCCACTCCCAGTTCTTCAATCCTCACTAAATTCTCCTGCTTGACTCCCTGCATCAACATACCAGTTAAAACAACAAAACTCCCTGTCCCCAGTGAGAACAGGTTCAGCAATGCAAAAACCTGTCTGTGTGTTTGTCAGGCAGTGCAAACAGCCCCTCCTGGTGTGAACCAGGATCCTCCAGCCGCTCCAACAGGCGAGCCAAAAGGGAGCCTCTCTCCAGCCCAGCTACTGGGCGGTGCACTGAGTTGGTCTGTTGTCTGGGATATGCCTCCCACTGACTGAGCTGGTAGAAGCTATGATGAGTAGGTCTTCCCCTGGCTAAGCCAGTAGGAGCTGCTGGATTCCTGGCTGTTTCCTGGCAGAATAATCTTTCTTTGTCATTCAGGCTCCTGCAATGAAATCAGGGATGAAATGTGAGGCAGCTTCTTCTCACCACAGTTTCACCCCAGCCCAGAGTGCTGCCACTGGCTGAGAGGCGGAGTTGGGAGGCAGAGAATTGCTAAGCGTTGTTTGTTTTGAAGGGATATAGCTTCTATCATCGACAGGTTAGCAGTGCAGTGCAGCCTCCTGAGCTGGGATTCCTGAACTATTAATAGCCTGGTATTTGGTGTCAGGGGACGGCTCTTAATTTGCTGTTTCTCTTATAAATGAGTAACTTCGATACTAAAGTAGCTGTAGACGTCAAGGCCTGATGTAATCTGGAAATCCCTCAAAAGGTACGGCTATTAGTGCCTGCTGTTAGCTGGCATCAAGTGCGCTGCTTCGACACTCCTTTAGAAGCGTGCAGATTCCATTATTAACCCAGAATTAGTTGGCATTGCTATTCTGAGATCTTTGGAAGCAGGTAATCTTGGCATCAGCAGGCAGGGATTTGCATTTGCCTTCACTGCACTTCCTGTAAAATAGGGATAATGATGCTAGCACACCTTGTAAGGTGCTTTAAAACTGAGGGATGAAAAGCACCTTACAGAGTAAACCCAACACACGTTATGCATGGTTTTATTGTCAGCAAGGTGTGGTTAGCTGCATACATCATCCCAGTCTAGTAACTAGGGAAGGAAGATTTTAAAAGTGAATTCAATACCAAATGCAATTTTATAGTTGCACAGTTAAACCCCCAAAGTCAGGAAATGCAAAAGTTCGGATTTTAATAGCAGCGTTAATGCTGCAGTATTGCACATGATGTATATCTTAGCAGTGGCTTTTTACAGCATAAACATGAATATACAATGCAGCCTCACTACCCGGCACTTCTCTGATCTGCGGGCTGTAAAATCCACTCACACCTCTGAGCAGAGATAGTGCTGGAGTGAAGTGCCAGGTTGCTAAGATTTTGTTATGTTGAAATGTACTTATGTATTTATGATCATATGAAATGCTGTTATAAATAATTATGACTACACTTGTTGGCTCAGTTAACAAAGTGCGTTGCATAAAGCAATGACCTTGCTTTTTTCAGTTATGCTTCTTCACTCCCTAATTTGCAGATTTCAGTACCTTGCTATGAACCTCCTCGTCAGTGGTGCTAATTAGGGAGGCTCTACTGTATCAGCCCCTGATTCTACAAGGGATTGAGCATTGCCTGTTTGGTGCTAGGGTTGCCAATTTTCTAGTTGAAGAAAACTGAACACTCTTGCCCCGCCCCCTGCCCCACCTCTTTTCTGAGACCCCGCCCCCACTCACTCCATCCCCCTCCCTCAGTCGCTTGATCTCCCCCACCCCCACTCACTCGCTCATTTTCACTGGGCTGGGGCAGGGGGTTGGGGTCCAGGGGATGGTGGTGGTGGAGATGAGGGGTTTGGGGTGTAGGAGAGGGCACTAGGCTGGAACAGGGGTGCAGGCTCTGGGGTGGGGCCAGAGATGAGCAGTTTGGGGTGCAGGAGGGGGCTCCAGGCTGGGGCAGGGGGTTGGGATTCAGGAGGGCGTGCAGGCTCCAGGCAGCACTTACCTCAGGAGGCTTCCAGGATGCTGCCAGCATCTCCTTCCAGCTCCTCAGCGGAGGCGCGACCATGTGGCTCTCTGTGCTGCCTGCACCTGCAAGCACCACCACCTCAGCTCCTACTGGCTGCGGTTCCTGACCAATGGGAGCAGCTGAGCTGGTGCTGGGGAAGGGGGCAGCGCACAGAGCCCCAGTGACCATCCCTCCTCCTAGGAGCCAGAGGGAGATGCTGGCAGCTTCCCAGGAGTCATGTGGAGCCGGACAAGGAGCCTGCCTGCGCCGCCGACCGGATTTTTAACGGCCTGGTCAGCGGTGCTGACTGGAACTGCCAGGGTCCCTTTTTGACCGGGCATTCCAGTTGAAAACCGGACACCTGGCAACCCTTTTTCCCCCCCAATGTTCAAATATGGTAACCCTAGGCATGACTGCCTCCACCCTGGTCCCTACAGCCTGGCCAACTCCCCAGGTTAGGATAGATAGGGAACGCCTGCATTGAGCTCACAAAGAGGGAGGGGCTTCATTACACTTTGCCCGCCTAGTATGGCCTTTTTTATACATGTCAGATGAGGATCACAGTGGTCCCTTCTGGATTAACAAGCTATGACTGTTGGCAAGTGCTCACTGAGCTTGATGCAAACTAAGTACTTTTTCTATTGCTTTTACCCTCTCAGTCACAAGTTCCCCCCAAACCATGCTCAGGCCCTAGACGGCTGAGGATTCTGTCCATGACAAGTTCCGGGTTCTGCACTTCCGGATCCTCAGTTTGTGTAAATCATCTCAATGAAGTCACTGCAGCTGTGATGCTTTGCTGAGAATTTGGCCTCAGGGGTTGTTTAATGGAGCCCTGTTCTGAAAAATGTGGTTAAAATGTATTTTATTTCCAGTGGGAAAAGTGAACCATTTTCACTCTCCTACAACTCAAAAAAATCTGGAGGAATTTAGCACAAACTGAAACAAAAAATCACTTTGGGACAGAAACAAGTTTGGAAAATTTCAATCCCCCCCCCTCCCCGCTCCCCAATGGATGTTCCTGACATTTATAAATATGTGACAACTGGGGATGTAATGGAAACTGCAGGAGCAGTTGTCCCTGGGTCAGATTGGCAGGAGCTACTAAGCTAATGGATCAGGTTCACTTGAAAGCTCAGGCTGGGATTTACTGAGCCCTTTCAATCAGTCTTTCCTTCCAAAAGGCTCTTGCATATGCCTGGACCCAGCTAGGGTTTATAATTCTTCAGGACGTTTTACTAAAAGGAAGCAGAAAAGTGTGGGTCAGCTCTTACCTTATGATTGGCCTGTCCCCTGTATAGCTCCCTACACTGTACTGAGGTCCCTGGCTCAGACTGGCAGAGATCCTGGGGGGCCGGGGTCGCCTTCCTCTGCAGCCTGGGGCACGGGTCACTTGCAGGTTTAAAGTAGTGTAAATGGTGAATTCTCTCTAATTTGAAGTCTTTACATCATGATTTGAGGATGTCAGTAACTCAGCCAGAGGTTATGCGTCAATTGCAGGAGTGGGTGGGCGAGGTTCTATGGGTCTGTGAGTAGTAGCACATTTGCTGTGTCTGTGGTAGAGTGTAATTAATCACTGCTCTTTTCCTTTGTCTTTGGCGCTCCCATTTTGGATCACTATTGACCAGACTCCATGAGTGAATCTTGATGTTTATCCAACAAAAATCAGTGTTTGTCTCTTGTTCCCATGGCATAGGGCTGCCCAGGAGGCTGCGGTCCAGCAGCCTGCTGTGGAGAGGAAGCACACAAGATGCCCTCGCTCTCCTGAAGGATGACGTTCTGGTAGTCGACCCAGGAACCAGGTCAGGTGTACACGCGACTGACACTTCTCTTGGCTAATATCTGGCGACTATAGCAGTGCTTAACTGCTAAGGAGTCAGAACCAAAGCTGCAAGCGGTGCAGCCAGCTCCTTCCGGTTACAGTACAGTGCCTGCAATCCTCGCTCTCCTTTAACATGCACCATTCACTCAGGTACCATTAGATACACAGAGAGAAGACAAAGTGGAACAGTTTGGAAGTCAGCATTAGCAACTAGTGGCAACACAGTCAGAAGGGATGCAAGGCCATTCTGCCACATTAACCCCAGGTCCCATGTCTGGTGGAATAGAACAGGACAGAATTTACATCTGCAGTGGAGAAGGCACAGGCTGAGGTCTTGGTGATCCATTCCAGAAAAAAATCCAGCCGTCAGGTAAAGAAATTACATGAAAATCAACACATTGTCAATAATATCTATAAATGTCCACTGCAACAAAAAACCCTGTTGCAATACCATTACCTGGGTTTGCAAAGTCAAGCATTTAAGAGTTAGAAAATGCCAAAATTTAAGGTGTCTGATAACAGACGCCTCATCAATCTAGGAGACAAAGGCAGAACAGGTTCCAATGGCTGGAAGCTGACAGCGGACACATTCAAACTCAAACTTTGCATATTTTTAGTGAGGGTAATTAATCATTGGAACAACTTACCTAGGGACCTGGCAGAGTCTCCATTACACATACAGAGTGGCTACTTGTTTCTAAATGCTCTGCTCTAGCGCCACCTGAAGTTATGGGATTGGTTCAGGAAACTCTGGGTGAAATCCTGGCCAGGCAGTCAGATTACACGAGCAGAATGGTTACTTATGGCCTGTTAACCTGTCTCACTCGTCACTGAGGTACGTGTGCCTCCGGGATCACTTGCTGGTCTCTGAGCACCTTGGTACTTCAGATGTCAGAATTATTTTGTTTTTTTTCCCTTGTTCATACACGACTGTAGCATTCTGAAAAGTTAATCTTTTCATAGGAACATTTCCTGTCTTTGCTTCCATGCAATGGTAACATTTTTCTGGGAACTTTGAACAGAATATTTTCAGCCACTTTTGTGATATAAGTGTGTGCTTTTTTTCCAGTTAGTTCAAAAATGGCTGAGCTTGGTGTGTATGAAGTGCCCATTGAGAACTATGGCCAGGCCCAAGCATGGAAATAAAACCTGATTATAAATAACATTATGACTGGTGGAAAACACGTCTAGAAAGACAAAGTGTGCCCATGTGTGTTGTTTCTGAAGTGCAAAATTCTCTGTTTTATGTCAATAGACACCATTCGAGCTTAAGACTTTTAAAACAGCTTATGGCCTTACAGGACTCAAGCACTTATGCTTCCTTAAGGACTTAACATTGCTGTGATGCTGCCTTGCAGACTCAAAGCAATTGAAGTGCTTTTGCCACCTTAAGGTGGTTTAAATGCTTGTGCCATGTTAAGTCTGCAAAGCAGCTTAGCTGGGACTTTCATGGCCTGCTCCTGAGAGACATGGTGCATTTTTGCATCTACAGGCCTTCAGCCCAAGCCTTCCTTTTTAAAAAAAAAACAGTGAAGAGAAATTAAGTGCAGAAAACTTAATGCACTGTCTGCTGAACAACTAAAAACAACAAGGTAGGAAATGCAGAATTAACTGTTCTTGCAGTGATGTCTTTTGGCATGTATTGGGTGTAGTATTTCCAGTCTCTATTGCTGAATGTGGACTGTGATATCAAGATATATTTGTTTCTAAAAGACGTGCTCTAAGAAATCTGGGTTGGGGGGGACACGTTCTCTGGCTTGTTTTATACAGGAGGCCAGATCCCTTCTGGCCTTGGAATCTATGACTATTTGAATCAGTAAGGCTAAGTTAATGCTGCTGTAGGAATCGTCCCATCTACATTTCCTGACTTACCAGCAATCAGGGCCACCCAGGGAGCGGGGGGGGGGGGGCAAGTGGGGTAATTTGACCCAGGCCCCGCAGGGGCCCCCCGAGCCGCTCCGGGTTTTTGGCAGCACTTTGGTGGCAGGCCCTTCGTTCGCTCCGGGTCTTCGGTGGCGGGTCCTTCAGTGCAGCTGAAGACTCGGAGCGAGTGAAGGACCCGCCGCTGAAGTGCTGCCGAAGCCTCGGAGCACCACCCGGTAAGTACAAGAGCCGCAAGCGGCATGTGGGGAAAAAAGCCACGATCAGCAGCACTTAGGCTGCTCTACTGCTGCTGCTTCATTCTTCTGCGGCAATTTGGCGGCGGGTCCTTCCCTCCGAGAGGGACCCGCTGCTGAATTGCCGCCAAAGACCCAGCCCTGCCCCGGGCCCCCTGAATCCTCTGGGCGGCCCTGCCAGCAATTCAGAATGGCAAAACCTCTGCTCCTCTTTCTTTCTTCCTCCTTTCTGCACTCAATCTGCCTGCCCTTCGTCCCTCTGAAAGTTTACGGTGGTTTCAGGGCACAAGAAAGTAGGGTTTGGAAATATCTTTTCTTAGTTCCCATTAGCACATGATCAGACCACATCACAATCTGCCTGCGGCTTTTAGAGAATGCCTAATGCTGTGGAATCGATGGCAGTCAGGGTTGTTGCTGTCACACTGTCCGGAGTGGCTCTGGACCATGAGTGCCAACCTCAGAGCAGACTGTCAAACTAGGGCAGACACCCCAAATTGGTGGTATGTTCTCGAATTAGATTTCACCAACCCAGTAACAAATGTGAGCTTCCAAAGTACGACAGTAGAATGGAGTCACAGACTGTCCCCTTGGACACTCCAGCCTAACTTGCTAGCCAGGCAAGCTGGACTAGGTGATAAATGGTCACTTACACCAAAAAAATCACAAAATATTCAGGTTGCTTCCAGTCCCAAGAGACCAGTCACTTACCCCAGCTCAATTTGTACCTTACATCTTACATCAAAGACAACACTTTTAGCCAGTTCTGTAGTAAAATTACTAAAGGTTTCTTAGGTTAAAAAAAGGAATGAGAGTTATTGGGAGGTTAAAGCAGGTAAAAACATATGTACATGCGAGTCACAGTCTATCATTTCAAATGGTAGCAGAGATGTAGTGATCTGCCAGTTTCCCAAACGTCTTTAAGGGCTACAGCATAACTCTGGGGACCCGCCATCTTCCTGGTCAGTTATTCTGCCCTGTTAGAATCCAGACAGTCCAGAGATGAAGAATTTTTCCTTGTGTCTATATTTATAGCTTCTTCTCACAGAAACCAAGCTGACAGCAGCAGTTCCCACACATGTTCCTTCTTCATAGGACAAGAGGAGAGGGGGATGCAGTTAACAAAGTCTTTGATCCTTGATCTCACACAATGACTCATTTGTGTTTAATGAACAGGATTTAACATCTTCTTGTAAGACACCATCATTTGTATTACACCAGGCTTCTTTCTCATTTGATGGATTCCTTAGTTAGAGGTATATACAATGCAGATGTTTGCTGTTACATTATAACATGAAGCATAGTTGAGTGAGAACAATACATGCAGCATCCTATACACATTTTATAAAACACTAAACACATTCTTATCAGCGTAACATCTAATGTCTAGTTTGGTGATGCTGACACACGTAAGCAAGACTGGTTTCCAACTGTGTGTTTGTGAGAGATCAGTGAGGCCTGGGGCCTTGGCATAAGTGGGCACCTGAACTGCCAGCGTCACAGTTGCAACCATGTTCAGAGATGACACTGAGTTGCATTTCTTTCTCATTTCAGGTGCCATTACAGTAATTTGGCCTTCTCTCTGATGGCCCACGTGTTGGCAGATCATGCCGCCGAAGGGGAGTACCAGCGGTGGGTCTCAGAGAATATCCTGGACCGCTTGGGCATGGAGGACACTGGCTTTGATATCACACCACCAATCCGTTCCCAAATGGCGGTCGGGTTCTATAGCAGTGGGCAGCCTGCCCCCCTTTATGACTTGGGCTGGTACAGGCCATCTGGCCAGATGTACTCCACAGCCGCTGACCTTGCCAAGCTGGCAATGGTCTTCCTAGGCACCTACCATCGGCGCCTTTTGGAGCCTGACACAGTGAAGACGATGCTGACACCTCTTTTTAAGTGCTCCAGTGAATACTTTGCCAACAAGACCGGCACACCCTGGGAGATCAATGAGCAGCTGGGCTATGATATTATCAGGAAGGATGGCGACCTCGATGGCTACTCAGCCACCTTCTCCCTTGTCCCCAAGCTCCGCTTAAGCTTCATAGTGCTAATGGCAGGGCCTAGGCCCCAAGGAGGAGATATTGTGACTCAGACATATGAGTACCTCATCCCTGCCATGGAGACAGCGTTCCGGGAGGCAGAGAAGAGCGTGAGCCCTCCCCCAAATCCCACCCCTTATGTTGGCTATTACACTTATTCCAACCTGACCTTCTACGAGATTAAAGTTGGGCCCACTGGGGCTCTGGTCATGCAACAGTTTGGACCCCATATTGAAGAGCTGATCCCTGAAAACTACCGGACAATCAAGCTCCACCACCTGGAAGACCGAGTCTTCCAGGTGGTTTTTGACAAGGAGTTCCCATGCATTCTGCGGCTGGGCTCTGCCTCAGTCTCACTGGAGACCCAGGATGGGCAGCTCTTTAATTTCTATCCTTTTGACCGCAAGGGTTTATCTCCCGGCTTTGACGCCCCAGGACTGAACACATACAATGTGGTGCGCATACATCGCAAGCCCGTGTTCTACAGCTAACTGCCCTTGCTCCTGCGTGACCATGTGTGGAAGTTGGCTTCTGTTCTGTGTGTCCCTGACTCGCCTGCCCCCAAGGCTTTGGGGATGTAGCTTAAACGGGAATGATGCTGGCAAACTGACTGTTCCATCCAACAAAGTCTCTCTTCTGAAATGACTGCAATGGTTTGTGTCCCCTTGGCACCACAGGGCTGTGCTGGCAGCTGGGGGAGCCTGTAGAAACTACATGCTGGATATGTTGGATGTCTGGGATATGGACTCCACTGCATACTTCCCAGCACTTAAATCTTCCAGTGCTAAAGCTGCCCATTTGGCCACCATCACAAAGTGTGACTGGCTTCAATGGACCATGGAGACTCTCCTGTGCTTTTGAGCCAGAGTCTAGTCTGGGATCCAAGGGTTTTTCAGGCAGCTATCCTCTTCAGCAGCCCGGCTACTAGGATCACACTGCCTTGCCCATTCAGGTTTGCCATAAATCTGACACCCTAGACCACTTTGTAACATCTAAGAGAGAGCGGGGTCCATCTCTTCCATATGGCTGAGTGGGGTACAGCAATCCCTGTGAGTGGTAGGGAGCCGTGTAGAGTCACTATGGGCTGTGGGGGCCCACAAAGGAAATCGTAGTGTTTAGATACAGAAGGTCAAAGAGGATTAGATTGGGTGGTACTGAAGTACTATAGTGATGAGCTATATCAATAGCTAGATAAGCAGATGTACTCTGAGTGCATGTAGATATGGGAGTGTGTGCGCACACACGTAAAAAGTTGGTTTCAGGGTTGTGTCTCTAGGTAGATGTCTGTGTGTAGGGGGCGTGAGTAGGAATGCATGGATGTCTGTGTGTTGTGGGCATTGGTGTGTGTGCTGTAGCCGGCGTGCCTCCCTGTGGGGGGTTGTAGTTGTGAGTACTGTGTGTTTTTGTCCTGTGTTGTGGCTCAGATGTGAGTGTAGATCCCTGTGTGTGCATTGTGAGGGAGACTCAGCTATGTCGAGACTGTGGCTCCAATGGGCTCTAACCTTTCCCAGTTTCCCATGTGTGGCAGAGGGAAGATTCAGCACTGGCTGGCTGAAGAATTAGCTAGAACACAGACTGAAGACGCATGATAGGGCACTACCCTGGAACTTGATCCCTTTAAATTAGGGCCACCTTCAAGTACCTTGTAATGCCACTGATGCATTTGCCTTCTTCCTTGTACCCACCTGGCTGCCTAGGCAGGGAGGACAGATGACACACAACAAGTTGCTATGTTAAGGCATTTGCTTTTATCCTTCTCCTGGGGGCAGCTGGCAGTGGTGGGAAAACATCATATCCGTGCAAGGGCAGCAGAGGCTGTAGGGACATGACCATCAGCAAAGGAAGGACTCCAGCTGACAGAGACCTTGAGCTGAGGGCAGCATCACCGCTTACAGCCCTGCCTGGAGCCTGAGTTCAAACCCATCAGAGGGCTGGAGCTAGATAAATGTTACCTCACTGCTGAGTGCTGGCTCAGACTTGGCATGGGCTATATAGTCCTGAAATCCTGGGCTGTGGTGCTGGGCAAAGGCCTGGTAAGTAAATCTTCTCACTTCAATGACTTTTTCGGCAGTACTTGTTCTCTCAAACCCGCCCTGGTCTCTTGTGGCTGGTTAATTTCCTCCACTTGGTCATAAGTCCTTGTTGGCAGCCAGCAGTGACTGCAAGGTGTTCTTCTGCTGTTCATTCTTGCAGGATTTAGGAGAGCCTGGCTCATCCTCAGGAGTTGCCAGAGCTGGAAGATGTGCATCTTGTCCTCTCTGCCTCTCTTCCTGTTCCCCTGTCTCTCTCCTTTCCATTCTTCCCATCTTCAAGTTCACTGGGAAAAGAGGATATGAACAGAGCCTAGAAATCTGTGATTTACCCCCTCTCCACCTCCTGTGTTCTCCTCCATCTAAGCTCACCATTAAACATAGGATATGATGTAAGCACTGCCCCGCTGCTCCATCCAAGCCCTGGAGTCACAGCTGTTGCTGCAGTGCAGTTTTGGTCCCAGTGTTGTTCTCTGTAAGTGATCACAGCTCACACCTTGTGCATCTTCCGATGTTCAGATATTTACACTGTGCAATAACAATAATATTAAACCCTGTCTAAATTCTGACTGCTTCTGTGAGTGATGGTGCCTGGTGAACACAAGGTTGCAGACAGTGTGACTATTGGACTGAGATTGCCTGTATATACAACTGACTGCAATGCTCCTTGAGACACTTTCTGCAAAATGCAGCTTTCAGGATTTTGAGTCCTCTTATGTTGACCTTAAACCCCAGAACCAGCTGTCTGGTGTGGTGGCTGGAACTTCTCTGGTCCTAGTGTACAAGGGGTTAATCCTCGCTCACCTTCCATTTCTTCTAGCCCTGGGGGAAGGGCACAGTGTACTTGGGTTGCTTAGGAGACGGGGTAGGATGCCTTTGGGAAAATGGGGCTCTGCATCCAGAGGCCAAAGGTCAGGGCTGAGCTCCCCGAGCTGGGCAGTGTCTGTTACGGCAAAATCTTTTACTTTCCTGTTGACATTGACCCCCAAGGAGAAGCCCTTGCTGACAGTGAGCACTTTTATTTTCTACGGCGTCACTCCTCCAGCTTATGCACTAGGCTGGACTAATACTCCTGTTGGCACCTTGGCACCCACAGATGCTACAGAAGCCTGTCCTGTGTATTCTACAGCTTCATTTCCTAAATATAAACGAGACACAATATTCATGGTCTATGTCTGTAAAGGAGAATTCACTCGATAACCTGAATTTTAAACTAACAGAGCTTTTCTTGTGGGCGGGGGGAGAAGAGAGACTGTAAAAGGATCTGGATTTATGGGATCTGATTTGCTCTCATTCCCACTGCTATAAATAGTGACTAGCTCCATTGATGTCCGTGGAGTAACACTGGCAAAATAAAAAAAAATTGATGGAAGTGAGCAGAAGAGAAAACCTATAGTTTCTAGCTCAGGCCCTTTTCTTACTAGAGGAGTGAAATGTCCATGGGACTATGGCAGAATGTCCATGGCTAACCCCTTCCAAAGGGGACATGGACCGGATCCCTTATGACCTCCCTTAGACGTGTTGGCTGCATCTCGCTGGTGTTAGCACACTACTAAAAGCAGAAATGCAAAATCCACCATCTCTGGGAAATTACAGGCTCCCTAGCGTTTAGTTCTCTTTCCAACAGAATTCAAGCAGTGATTTATCTGATTGCACAGAGATCCGTGTGTCTAGCTCAAAGCCCGTAAAGCAGGTATTGCAGATCCCAGCTCTGAATAAATCAGCAATGTGGGAGGATGGTCTGTAGTCCAAGTTTGCCTTGTGCTAATTAATACTGTTACAAAGTTCATTACCATAAGTGTGAAACTTTGGTACTAGCTGGGTATAATCCCTAGGGATGTGTTTTGCCTGACTTTAAGTGACTCTTGACTTTTTGACAAAATGTAAAATCATCCGTCAATGACCTACGCCCCCAGTGGATTTACTCCTGTGTAATCGTGAGAGATTATAAAACGGCCATAGACTTGATTCTAGACCATATTTTTAAACAGGGTTATAAATCAGTTTGGCCTCATCCTCACTAGATGACCAAACAACTTTGAAAACCAGTTGAAATGAGGGGGCAGGGCATTTGTTAAAATGTAATTCTTCACATGAGCTTGAGCCCTAGCACCTGATCCAACTTCCATTGATATCAGCTGAAAGACTCTCCTTGACTCTGATGGGAGCTGAATAGACCTCCAGTGACCTCTGCTTCCATCAGTGGAAAGGCAGGTGAGCAGGCATATGCCACAATTTTTAAGATCCCTCCACGAACATTGCTGTTTGCTGCAGAATCTCAGCTTTCCTTTTAAATAACATTCTAGCCTTTGCGTTAGCCACGCTGGAAACTAACTCCAGACAACCAACAACAGCTGTGGTGTGAATGCTACTCAACCCCGCACACCTCAGTGAGGTATGAATTTCAAAGCTTGGTTGGGACCATTTATTATGGGTTTTTTAAAACATTTAATTTATAAACATCGGTGATAGTGACACAGAAACACAAACACAAACAGCCAAAAAAAGTAGAATGTCATTTTAAATTGCTCAGTCTTTCACACATGAAAATCATACAGTTTTGCTAATCGTTGTCCTGGACCTGGCTGGGTACTCTGGGAAGTGTTTGCTTCTGATTGTCCTGACATTTTATTAACTGCTTGGTCTGTGTTATCTGCCCTCAAAGTCTTTTTAATGGGTAAGTAAAATAAATCCTGAGCTGTCTTCTAACTCTATTGTGCTACTCTGGCACAGGGAAAAAGTGAGAAAGCACATAGATCTTCCTAGCTGATTCCCTTACTTTCATTATTAAGGCTTTACATCACTCTGGCAATCTAGGGTTCTTAAAACTTTTACAGGTTTTATGCTCCTGGGGGAATTGACTGAGAATGGGAACGGTTAACTAACAATAGGAACATTAGCAATGTTACTGTGCAGGCAGGCTGCTACCTTCTGCCTCAGAGAATGAGATCAATTAACTAGCAGGCAGGCTGCTACATTTCTGCCTCGGGAACAGAGCCTTCCTTGTGCACAATACAAATCCCTACCTCTCCACGCCCTGCAAGTCACAGTAGCAAGTGAGAGGGACAGAGTCTCAGAGTCTCTCTTGCTTGTAGGCAGGAAGGCACACACGCCCGCCCAGTCCTGCCCCTGATGGTGATCAACGTTTCCCCCACAGGCGCGCACGTCCAGCCTCCCTCCCCCTGCAGTGATTTGCATCTCTCAGGCTGCTCCAGGCATGCTGGAACAGACGCGCTGGCTGGGCTGCCAGGGAAGAGGCACATTTCCCCCTGCAGATTTCTTTTGCATTTTTCTGTGGGCGAGGGCACAGAAATATGTGGCCCCTGGGCACAGTATTCTGTCAGCAGTAATAATATTTAAACAGAACAGCCGTTAATTTTAAGGAGAGATACGAACAAAAAGGACATCATATACAAATGATGTCAGTGGGCCATATTCTGCTCTCAGTTGCATGGGTATAACAGCCTAGTAATTACACTAGATTTACAACCTTGCACCTGAGAGTGGAATTTGACCAGTGAGTTTTAATGTTTTTCATTAACTGAATATCTCAAGTAGTTTACTATGTCAAGATAAAAGAATGTTCTAATTGACTGAATTAACCACAGGGAAAAGGGCAGATCTTCAGCTGGGGTAAATCAGCAAAGTTCTGCTGCCCTGAAGAGCCACTGATAAAACATGCAGGCACCATAACCGTGTGCTATCAGCCATCTAGGAACAGCTGAGATCGCCTTGTTAATCTAACATACACAGCTCTGGAAAAATTCCAGTGACAGTAAAATCGCTGTTGAGCACTGATGTCACAAGTTTTAGCAAGCAACTACTTACCCAATAAGCATTTCGCTTCATCCTGAGCCATACATTTCCTCAGCCAAAACCATATGGGCTCAATTGTTGCTATGATTGGGGCACAAGGGGGAGCGCAAATCCCATGATGCCCCAGTGCAGCCTCACTGGCGCTTGGGTCTGGGAGCACCGCAGTAAGGGGATGCTGCGTGCCTGCTACCTCCCCCCAAGAAGTGGGTGGGGAATGGATGAAGCCAGCACAGCTGACTCAAGGACTTGGTGTCAAAAGAGTCCTTCTCTCTCCCCATCAGAGATGAGCAGCTGGAAGATGAAGTGCCACAGCTGGGAAGCAGCCAGTTAGCTATCTGAATGCTGCCTTTATTAAACAGTTGTATCAGAAAACTGCCCTCATGGATCATTCTGTCTTTCTGTTCTCTCCTCCCCTTTACTCAAGATGGGCTCTTTGCTCACTCATTCTCCAAATCATTCTCTCACTTCAGAGGCTGGGAGGAGATGGATTTGTGCTGACCTGTCATCCTGGGAACTCTCTCCCAATCTCTTCCCTCTGTCAGAGGATGGGCAGACAGCTGCTTTTTTAAACTGCCATGACAAGTTCCTGTGCATATCAGCTGACAAAAGGGGGCACTGTTGACTCAAAAGGCCCAGCGAGGCTTGGCTTTGTTACACTAGAACTGTCCAGGAGCCATCCGGTATTCAGATCATGCACTTTCTATGAGGGATGTATATAGGCTGCTTCATCTTGGTGTCACTAGAGAGTGGTATTCACTTAGACTCATAGACTCCTGGTGTATTTAGACATTAGTAACAGTGTCTGATAGTCCTGCAGGTTTTTCTAGCTGAGAGGGAGACCTCGTATACCTTGCTGAGGCCTGGAGAGCTGTGTGGAAGCCCTGCACAAAGCATGGCAGCTGACCATTTCCCAGAAGGAGCTGCAGAACATGGTGGAGAGAAGGCTGTAGATAATGTGGTTGATGCTCAGGCAGAAGACCCTGAGATGTAGTGGAAGGTGGACAGATATGATGTGCTCCCCTGGGTGGCAGAACTTCACGCCAGCCTTTTGATGAGGAATGGAGCCCAGCAGATGGTGAACACCACCACCATGACAAGTGTGAAGAGAGGGAGCTGGGCAGAGAGCTAAAGACACAAATAGCAGAGCAAAGACAAAGTTTAGTGAGGAATGGCTGATAAACACAGGTGGGGGGGCCTGGCAGATAAATGTATGCTTCCGGTAGCTATAGGATACCTGATCCCATAGCTGTTAGCTAGCCATTAACAAGCTATCTGAGGTTCCAGAGATTCCCTGGCATTATGATTGGTTTGATGGTTGTAACCATAATCTCACAACGTTTCACAAATTAGAGCCACCAGAAGAAGATACATGAGATGAAGGTGAGTCATGAGTTGAATACTGTGGCTGCAATAATCCTTGTTTAAGGGGTTATTATGAAGGCACTGGATAATTTTATGGCCAATGACTTCTCTGATCACTGATACTATGGAAAGTTTAGTGAAACCTCACGCTTTAGGGCATATGCTGAGTGCTACAGGAGCCAGGAAGGAATCTCCCTTCCCCATGTGCACTGCACAACTGACAAGATGCATTATGGAGAGATTGAACTTTCTGCAGAAGCATCAGGGACTAGTGGCTACATAAGATTCTACCCTAGATGAACCCACAGTCTGATGTGATAAGATAAACCCTATACTCCAGTGAGCATCTCTGAGAACAGGAATTGACAAGGTGAACATTGACTCATACTGTTTGGGATTAGAGAGAGTTGCCATCAGAGGAGATGCTGCCCGTGAGCATCAAAACAGGTCAGTTCACTGGTAAATAGAACGACGATCTGGCCAGTTCCTACAACGACAGCTCTGTACAATGTGTTTTCTGTGTACAGTCTAGGTTTAATTCACTCTGTGAGTAGCACACAATCAAGCTGGCTTCCTCTTTGGTGAAGTTGTTCTTAACGCTGCCCTTCTTCTCTGTGGTAGGAGAGTGGCATGCAGGAGTACTGGTAAATCTGGTCTTCATTTTCCAACTCCAGTCTCTTGATGTGCCTCAGGACTAATGTTGTATCTTTTGCTCTTTACACAACAAATGTAATATGAAGAAAACACATGGGCACAGTGTGGTCAAAGGAACGATGTTTACTAACTATAAACAACATGCATAAGCTAGCTGGGTAGGAGCACTGCTGCTTTGGCAAAATTCTACCTATTTAACAGATCGAGGTTCACAAATTATTTAAATGAACACTACCCAATTCCTGTGCACTACAGTAAGAAAAGTCTGATATTGCTGTTATGTGACAAGAGTCACTACCCACTGATTCCAATACGCATAATCTGCAACGAGGAGACCCTGCAATGCAAACCCTGAGATACTCAAGTTAACCCACAGATCAATTATGAAATTAGTACACTTGAGAGCACCTTTTTACACCTTGCTGACAATGTAGCACTGATTTTTTCCAAAGTCCGTGGACATTAGCACCAGAAGAGAAGTGGAAAGGTGGGTGAAGTACGAGAAGACAGGTGGCAGAGACGCGATGTAAAGCCATGGGACACAGAGAATGATGCTAACAAAAGCAGAGACTGGATGGGGTCAGCTTTCAGGGGTGCTGTGAGGTTTGTAAAGCTCCTTGAAGTCTTTAGATGAAAGCTCCTGTGTACAGACAGTGCAAAAGGCCTTAGAACCCTGTTTCCTGGAGTGTGTTCTTGCTCCTGGGAGAGGGATTTTGTGACATTTTTTTTAATTCAAAAGGACAGTTGATTTGGAGAAAACTGTGTCACTGAAAATTCTCTTTCTATTAGTGCCTTTGCTCCTGCAGTACTTGTCTCTAATACATGTTCTAAAACCTCACAGAGTCCTTGGGGTAGAATAATTTATAAGGGAAAAAGCAAAGTCTGCCCATCCTTCATCCTGACTGAATGCAGGAATATAGTCCCTCCACAGTGCAGCCCCCCAGAGCCTCTCCACTGCAGTTTCCAGAATTCAGCCCAGGGCTGGTCCTTTCTCCCTCTCCCCAGCAATTGTTTGGTAAGGCAGCCCCCTGATAGGCTGCTTTTTAAATTCAGGATGTTTCAAGGAGGCATCCAGGCCTTCTAGAGCTTCATCTCTGCTGGTGATACCCCTGGATATACCACACTAATGGTGCAGAGCACCAGTGTGTCCTGAGACGTTCCCTGGGAAAGCGAAATGCTACCTGAGTCACATACCAATCGGTCTCAACCACTGGACTCCTTTTCACATTCATGCCTGTGAAGCCAGAAGTGACTCTGCAATGGCAGACCACATATGGAGATGGGCAAGGAGGATATCTGCGCACCTTGGAGTATTGTTCACTCGCCATCGATAGCCAAATATATTAGTTCTCAAAGACCCATGCTCATGGCAATTGCTAAGAGAAGTAATACGTACCGTTATCACTAACCTAGACCACAAATGGACCACCCGGCCCAAGAGGAACTGCACAGAGTGGAAGGGAAGCCACTGGGGCCTACGCAAAGTTATGGTGTGGCTGGGTCAGAGGGGCTTGTGTTTGACACACACACACACACACCCTTACTTTGGCTTAAACAAATGCTATTTTTCTGCAAATCCAGCAATGACCTTTGAAGAAACAGCCACTCTGTCTACGGTCTGACAAAAGTCATGTAATGTTCAGGGAGCAGTCGGTTGGCAGGTTTGTCATGGAACTGGACCCAGCACTTTCATTAACTGCCCCAAGTACTCAGCACAGCCTGAGCCTGCTCACACTTCTGGAAACATCTAGTGCACACTGGGCATGCTCAGAGATTTAAGGTGTCTCCATACAAGAAAGTTGCATTGCTTTAACAATGAATTTTAAACTGATTTAACTAAACTGGTGCAAACCCATGTGTGGACATTCCGGTTTTGGTTTAAACTGGCTGATTTAGCTAAACTGGAATAAATCACTCTTAAGCCAAACTGAGAATGTCCACACGGCCTTTTACCCAGGTTTAACTAAATCATATTTTTAAAAATCTCATATAGCAAGGCCTTAACATAGCCTTTCTCCTGGCAACACTTCATCTCCTCATTGGCTTTACAGCTCCCCCGTGCGGTAGGGAGGTGATGTATTACTTGTCGAGTACTGGGCGAGGGACACTGGTGTGACGAAGTGGGACTGTTCTTAATGTTTCCTCTGAATACTGTGTGGGTGCCTCAGTTTTCCCTCTGCATTTCTTAAGTCTTCAGTGTGCATAAATGGCCGACACTCTGTCTCCTGGCAACAAATGGCCGGGGCCCTTCCCCCCTGCAAGGGGATGGCTAAAGGTGAACAAAGAGATCAGGTGACCTCCTGGCCAGGGAAAGAGACAAAGCCCAGAAAGGAGGAGCTGGAGGGGTTTTCAGTTTGGAGCTGGCTGGGGACGAGGAGTGAGTGCAGACGTGGGGCTCTGGCTCACTGCTCCCCAGAATGGACCCAGCTGAGGGGTCCCGTTCTCTGTACCTACAAGCTCTGTTTTAGACCGTGTTCCTGTCATCTAATAAACCTCTGTTTTACTGGATGGCTAAGAGTCACGTCTGACTGCGAAGTGGGGGTGCAGGACCCTCCGGCTTTCCCAGGACCCCGCTGGGGCGGGCTCGCTGTGGGAAGCACATGGAGGGGCAGAGGATGCTGAATGCTCCAAGGAGAGACCCAGGAGGTGAAGCCGTGTGAGCTTCTTGCCCTGCAGACAGTCTGCTCCAAGGGAGAGGAGGCTCCCCAAAGTCCTGACTGGCTTTGTGGGGAGCAGTTCTAGAGCATCGCCCGGGGACTCCGTGACAACTGGTCAGTAGTTTTGCTCTTTGCTTCCTCTCTATCTTTGCGCCAGTGAGTCTTTGGTGACACAGCTGGATGTATAAATCATGAAACGAGGTGGATTCTTAGAGCCCCACTATGTGCAGAGAAAGGCATCATCCTTCCCTGAGGAAAGCATGACAATCCCTTGAAAAATGTACTAAAGCTGAACAGACTTAGTGATCTGGAGCAAATCTGGGATCCCTCTCCTGGGGGCTAAGCATACTAGGCACATGCAACGTTAAAGGTGACACTAGGGTGACCAGATAGTAAGTGTGAAAAATCAGGGCAGGGGGTGGGGAGTAATAGGAGCCCATATAAAAAAATCCCCAAATATCGGGACTGTCCCTATAAAATCAGGACATCTGGTCACGCTAGAGGACATATTCCACTGATTTAGAAAATGTTTCCCAGCTCCTTTTCTGGACATATTCACTAGTGGCTGCAGCTGGTTTTCCTTTTCTTTCTCTATCCCTTCCCTCTTGCCACCCTTCTTGGAGCCCTGGATAAAGGACTCCCTGGATGGGAACTGTTAAGGGAAGTGCACAGAACCTGCAAGGAAGAAGCCATGGGGTATTATGAACAGGGCTGCCGGCAGAACAAGCAGTGCTTGGATTACCTAACACAGTGTTCCAAATCCAGCTTTCTCTGGGGTGATTTGCGCTGCCTTCTGCTGCCCTGCTTGGCTGATTCTGTCTCTCTAATGATTCCTGGAGAAATCTGTGGCCATGACTGGTCAGATCCGAACATAATCCCCACTGGACACAGATGCACTGCATTTCTCCCTGTCTGTAGCTCTCTGCCTTTAATCTCCTCTAATGCTCTGAATGCTAACAGTGACATGCTGCCTTGCTTTTTGCCTATTGTTTTCATTTTCTTGTCCAAACGATGCACACGCAGATCAAGGTCATGACGTTTTTCAATGCAACCTGAACAAAATGCTGTAAAAGCTGGCCCCATTTCCATGGAATTTGGGCTGGGGAGAGCTAACTTAGTCTGCTTGGGTTAGCCAAGGCAACTCTCCACAGAGCAAAGGCGCCCCCAGCCCCAGGAATGGTATTAAATGCCATTTGGGGGGCTAACAGGGCCGTAGAGACATGCACGGGGCAGTGCAATGAATCTGCAAGATGCTGTGGAAGTTAGAGCACTATAGTGAGGTGCAGCAGGATTTCTTTCGCTGTAGGACGCTGTAGCTCTAAAGGAGCCGGGACTCAGAGAGGAAATAGGACGTGCTAGTGCCGCTGGGGTGGGATGCTGGCAGGCTACCTGCCCGAGAGCTGCATGGTTGATACCTTACTATTGCCCTGTCTCTGTTCTCAACAGGGAGCCAGAGCCAGCTGCCCTGGGTGCAGGAGCTCAGTACGGGTTCTAGGAGCAAAGAGCCCAGACACCTGCCCCCTCCCCCCTCCAGAGCCCAGGGATCCAGAGGGAGAAACAGCCTGATGCTCAGTCCCAGGCTTGTGTGGAGTTTCCTGAGTGCTGCCCTCTTCTTCCCCCAGGGCATGCTGGGACCTGCAGCTGCCAGGGACCCTCTAGTTCCCTCCCCTCCCCCCAGCAGTGTCTTCCACGTGCAAGCTGGGCCGCCAGCAACATTGCAGCCCATTTCTCTGGGGAAAAGGAAATTCTGCACGCATAATGTTAATTTCTGCAAAAATTCTGCATTGCACAGTGGCGCAGAATTCCCCCAGGAGTAGTCACTCTGAGCTTCTGAAATGGATGGGAAAGGATCCACTGGTGATGGCTCATATCAGCACTAGTGACACTGTGTCATGAGATATTTTGCAGATTGTAGGTGATTTCAGGGAACTCAGAAGGGTACTGAAGAAGTACATCCCAGTAATCTTCTCTGAGATCTTCCTTGTCCCACGAGCAAAGGAACACAGAAGGCTGAAGTCTCTGGAAGGGAACTGCTGTCTAAGTAAGTGGTGTCACATGGAAGATTTTGGTTTTGTGGAACATTGGTATAGTTTGGATGGCCTCCACCTCAGTAGAAGTGGATCAGTCTTCTCACAGACAGGCTGTCTGGATTACTAATAAGAAACAGGGAGGGTAAAAAGAGGGAAGATCTGAGCACTCAGCACAAAATTGAGATATTGAGAACAAAATTAATCAAAGAACCAAAGACATGAAGAGAAGAAGTTCTTTAATTGCCTATACATTGATGCTAGGATCCTGGGAATAAATAACAAGAGGCATTGGAAGGTCTGCAGGGCCGAAAGGCAGGCAGTCTTTCTCCAGCCTTGGAGAGAGATGGACCTGGCTGCCTGAAAGAGGAAAAGGGTACCTTGGACAGCACAGTGCTGGGGAAGGGCAGGAGCAGCTGTGGGAGCTCCAACCTGGAAAATTCCCAGGCTGAGGCCTTGCTGTCAGGGCCGGAGGAGGAATTTCAGCTGTGGGGAGGCAGCCAGGGGAGGAGGAGGCAACAGGTCTAACCCCTGGCCGATGATGAGTGACCACTTCAGACAGCAGTTTGCCCTTGAGGGAAGGGGCTAGATGAAAACTGGCAGTGGATCACTGAGGCAAGATGGGATTAGGGGATTGGGATTCCCTGAGGAGGGGAGGACCCCAAGTGTGGGAGTACTGCTGCAGGCAGTACCCAGGAAAAGGGGCACTGTGGGCCGGGAGGGATGTGGGTCTGAAATATAGTGGTGGAGATTAATAATGAAAGACAAGTAGCAACAGTAAGAGAGACACTGGCCAGCAGGAGGCGCTCCTAGGCTGGGATGAGCTAATTCCCGAATGACCAGCAGGAGGCGCCACGATGGTGAGAGCACAACCTGTTAGAGGCACTCTATGTAAAAATGGCATTACCTGCTTCTAAATCACTGATAACCCTGAAACTTTTGATCTTGAATGCTTACGCATCAGTGTCCTAACAAATCAAGCATTATTAGTTGGTGTCTGCTATGGACCACAAATCACACTAGGGAACAGGATACCCGGCTCCTTATGCACCTATTTTTGTTTAAGAAAAAAAACCTGTGTGATGATGGGGGACTCCAATTTAGATGACATATGCTTGAGGTTTCATGCTGCCAGTATCAAAACATCCATGGAATTTCTAAATATTATTGATGATAATTTCCCTACTCAAAAAGATTTCCATCCAGCATGGGGGAATTCTATATTAGACCTCTTCTTGCCAGATAAAGAGGAATTGAACACAATACTAAAAATCAATGGTAGCTTAGGTACAAGTAATCATGACTCGATCACATTTATAATGTACAAACCAAATAAAGTCCAGACCAGTAATATATATGTAGGTATAGTTGGTGCTTTTAAAGGGCCAATTTCACAAAGCTGAAAACGATGAGGAAAATCAGCTGGGAGGGAGTATTTAATCCAAAAAATCTGATTGATAATTATGACTTGTTTAAGAACACTTTACTAAATGACCCAAAAGCCATAATCCCACAATTGAGGAAGAAGGTCATGTTGATTTTTTTAAAGGCCTGATTTAGAGGGGAAGTGAAGTCAGTTGTAAAATATTGAATAATATATAACAAATGGAAGAAAGGTGAAGTTGGTAGGAATGAATATAAATCAGAAGCTAGGAATTGTAAAAAAAATTGGAGGGGGTTCAGAGATGAGCCATGAAACTTATTAAAGGATTAGAAAACATGCCTTCTAGTGATAACTCCGAGAGCTCAATCTGCTTGGTTTAACAAAGAGAAGGTTAACGGGTGACTTTATTACAGTCTATAAGTACCTACACAGGGAACAAATATTTAGTAACAGGCTCCTCAGGCTAGCAGAGAAAGGTATCACACGATCCAATGGCTGGAAGTTGAAGCTAGACAAATTCAGACTGGAAACAAAGGAGTAAAAATGCCAGTATACTGGACACAGACTAGAAAGCCATCATCGATTGTTGGGCCAATATTTTAACAGTCTACTCAGTCATCCATATGTATTTCAGAAGCTGCTATCGATGGTATACCACAGTTTCTGATACACAAAGAACTCACTAGACCTCAAAGTATTATGGAGACAGAAGCCACCATCAAACAATTGTCGCAAAACAAGGCACTTGGCTTAGATAGAATATTGCTAGAAGTCTATAAACATGGTGGTTATTGCACATCTCAAATGCTCATGTGATTCTTCAACATTATCTGGGAGCAGGAGACCATGCCTGAAGGTTTCAAAGATGCTTCAGTCGTCCATATATACAAATAAATGCAAAGGTGACCATGCAGTCTGCAACAACCATCATGATATCTCGTATCTTTCCATTGCTGGGAAGATTTTGGCATCTGGCTTGCTGAACAGACTCTCCACCATTGCCGGTGATAACATCATCTCAGAAAGTCAGTGAGGCATTCGCACGTGAGACTCAAAATGGTGGGTGTGATTTTTGCTGCTTGCCAATACAGAAAAAGTTGCAGGAACATTGGCCTGCTAAACCTAGGGTTTTGAGTTCAATTCTTGAGAGGGCCACTTAGGGATCTGGGGCAAAAATCAGTACTTGGTCCTGCTAGTGAAGGCAGGGGGCTGGACTCGATGACCTTTCGAGGTCCCTTCCAGTTCTAGGAGATAGGTATATCTCCAATTAAAAAAACAAAAAACAACCATTACCTCTATGTGGTATTTGTAGCCCTGATGAAGGCCTTCAACACTGCTAGTCACAAGGCAGATCTTGCACAAACTTGGATGCCCACACAAATTCATCACCATCATGCACTCATTCCATGATCATATGCTGGCTAGAGTGCTGGAAAATGGTGCTTTGTCAGAGCCTTTCTTTGTCATGAAAGGAATTAAGCAGGGTTGTGTGCTAGCTCCTACACTATTTACCATTCTCTTTGGTGCTATGCTGCTAGATTCTTTCAAAGACTGCGACCGGGGTATTTACATGCCCTTCCACACAATCTCCAGCATTGTCATGCTCGCACCAACGTGTTTGACCTGCTCATAGGAAGTTCCTCTTCACGGATGACTGTGCACTCATAGCACATACCGCGGAAGACAGGCAGCATCTAACTGACTGTTGTTCTAGATCAGCAAAGCAATTTGGACTTGCTATCAGCCTCAAGAAAACCAAAGTACTTTATCAGCCAGAGAAAATGCATTCTGCCCCTGTAATTGCAATTGATGAGACACTGCTTAATGCGGTAGAAAAATTTTGCTAGCTTTATCCAATAATGCCATGATTGATGATGAAATCATGAAGCTCATTTCTTAAGCCAGTTCTGCCTATGGTTGACTTTGTCAACACCTGTGGGATGTAAGAGGCATTGAGCTTCACACCAAGATTAAGCTCTCTTCTCTACAGCTATGAAACATGGACCCTCTACAATGGGCACTTGAAACAACTTGAGGATTTTCACATGCACTATCTGCATCTCATTTGTAACATCAAGAGGTCAGACAGGACACCAAACATCGAAGTCTTGGACCAGTTAAAAAGTTTTAAAGGATTTAAGCCTGGCAATTTTTAAAGAGCACTGTAGCCTTTGCATACACTAACAGACGTTTGCAGCATATTCTGGGTGAGTACCATACCTGCAGGTGTATATGGTGAAGCAAATAGCAAGTGGAAAGCAATAAGCAATAAGAAGCATCAGGAGGAGATTCAGAGAGTGAGAGAAAATGAAATCAGAGGAGGAAGGTTGCTGTTGAAAACCAAAGGAGGAGAAAGGGTTCTTTGTTCTTTTCTTGAATTCAGTGAGCCATTTTTGTCTCTTTCTGATGCTGTGGTGTCAGCAGTTGTCTGGAGCTCAGCAGTTTTTTTTTTCTTTGTTAGATGTTGAGTTTTTTTCTGCTTTAGTGTGGCTTTTCAAGAAGTGTAAGAGTAGCTTTTTTGTATGTGTGTCCTCCTTGTGTTTTGGTACATTTTGTCTATTGCCTTTTTTTTGTGTCCATTCCCTGTCCATTCATTTTTTTGTGTCCAGAGTCCAGTTTGTTACAAGGCATGGCATGCATAGGCATTATGTGCATGTGATGGCTGGTATTGGTGTGTGATGGTGGTTGGGGTGTTGGTGTGAGTGATGGTGTGGCTGTTGGTGATGGTGTTTGTGATGGTTGTTGGGTTGGTGGGGTGGTTTGGTTGATTGTTTGGTGTGGTAGCTAGAGTTAGGGTGGGTGTGTGTGCAGTTGGTGGTGAGGTTCTGTATGTTTCAGGTGGGGTGTGTTGGTTCTGGTCTGCTGACCTTCCCTGCCACCCAAACCCTGGGGCCCACCACACATGACCACCACACACACATGGGACACCAGGCACACACACAACATCATACCACACACTACAGATATACTGATGACTACACAGCACATGATGCTGCTCACTGACTGCACAACTGCACAGCTGGCTTTATCCTCACACACACACATACAACTATTTACTGGCACTATACTATATCACCACCATGACCCATGCTAGGCACCATGCCAATGCACATATATGCCACAATTGGCACAATAACAATATGACTTGGAACCTCACTTCCTCCTCTCCTCCTACTCTCCATCTTCTCTACTTCCATCATCTGGATCACATCTTCATCATCTGGACCCATGGGAGGGACTCTTCCAAAAATCCACCACGATTCAATCAACTCCATCAACCTCCACCCTCACCACACCACACCACACTACACAGGTCCCATCCACACATGGTCCACACTACAACACCACACACACCACCACAACACCACCTACACGCCGCCCTGCCACCCGCCTACCCTACCTCATCCTTCCACATCACCCCACACCACACACCACACCACCAATTGTCATACCACCCACTGAGGTAGACGAACCAGACCAAAACCAAACCACCTAAACCCTCACCAAAAACACCCACCATTCTCAAGACTTACTACAGGACTACAGGAACAGACAGACAAACAGAGCCAGAGCCACAGACCAGAACAGAGAAGAAGGAAGCCAAGAAGAAAGAAGAAAAGAAACCAACACCACCCCACTACATACAGTCCCCAGCTAAAACCCAGCCCCCTACAACACATCATCAGGGATCTACATCATGGACTCCCCATCCCACACTTCACAGGCTTTGGCAGGCAGCCCAGCCTCAGACACACAACAACCAACAACCCAACAACATCACAACAGCACACCACACACACACACAACCACAACTCTACCTCACCAATCCATGCAACCAACACAACCAACAACTCTGCAACAGCAACACCATCACATCCCACACAGGATCAGATCACATTCACATCATCATTTTTCCACCACACCCACACCTGCAATAATATATATATCATATATGCCAATGCCCCTCTGCTATGTACATCGTCAAACTGGAGTCTCTCTCTAAGGAAGGGAAAAAAAAAAACAAAAAGACACACAAAATGAACAATAAAAAAAAAAAGAACAAAGAAAAACTTCCCCCCCCCCACACACACTATAGCATCTTTAGGTGTGGCCATCCTACAAAAAAAAACTTTAGGACCAGACTTCAAAGAGAAACTGCTGAGCTCCAGTTCATCTGCAAATTTGACACCATCAGCTCAGGACTAAACAAAGACTGTGAATGGCTTGCCAATTACAGAACCAGTTTCTCCTCCCTTGGTTTTCACACATCAACTGCTAGAACAGGGCCTCATCCTCCCTGATTGATCTGACCTCGTTATCTCTAGCTTGCTTCTTGCTTGCTTATATATACCTGCCCCAGGAAATTTCCACCACTTGCATCCGACGAACTGGGCATTCACCCACGAAAGCTCATGCTGCAAAACGTCTGTTAGTCTATAAGGTGCCACAGGATTCTTTGCTGCTTTTACAGAACCAGACTAACACGGCTACCCCTCTGATAAAGGATTTAAGGTTGATGTGACACTGGCAGACCAGGTGCCAGCTCATGCCAAGGCCTCAGGCTGCACTGAACACTTAGCTGGAAACCAGTCTGGCTCACCTGTGTGTTACCATTATCAGAATAGATACTAGATGTTAAGTTGATAAGAATGTGCTTAGACTTTATAAAAATGCATGTAGGATGCTGCACGTATTAATCTCATGTATAATCTCTATAGCCCAGAGTATAAAGTTATATTGAGCATTTGCACTGTAAAACCTGTGTAATTGTATAACTCACCAAACAGGAAAAGAAGCATTAATTAACGTAAAGTGCTCATTGTGCATAAAAGATGGCCCGTTGAAGGCAAATGAGGTATCGTGTAACATCAAAGGACAGAAACTTTGTTGATTGCATTCCTAACTCCCTCCAGGAAGTTCAGACCTATGCATGAACTCATCCTATCAATTTTGGACTCTGGAGAGGAGGGGATAAAATCCATAACAAGAAGAAACTGAATTGCTGACAGATTAGTACATCTGTCACCTTTTGAAACCATAGACTGAACTCAATTGTGTGTATATGTTGCCTGCATTAACCAGTAACTCTCTTATTTCCTAGTTAATAAACCTTTAATTAGTTTATTACAGGATTGGCTAAAAGCGTTGTATTTGATTTGAGATTTAAGGTACAAATTGACCTGGGGTAAGTGACCGGTCTCTTGGGATTGGAAGCAACCTGAATATTTTCTGATTTGTTTTTTTTGATGTAAGTGACTATTTATCACACAGTCCAGCTTCTGGCTGCAAGATAGCTGGAGTGTACAAGGGGACTCTCTGTGACTCCATTGTAAGACTATTGTAGTAATTTGGGAGTTCACATTTGTTACTGGGTTGGTGAAATCTAATTAGAGAACATACCACCAATTTCAGGTGTCTGCCCTGGCTTTTGACAGTCTCCTCTGAGGTTGGCATTCTTGGTCATGAGCCACTCCAGACAGAGTGCCAGTTGATAGTATAGATCTTCAAAGCATTAGACATATCACACAGCAGTATCCTCTTTGCGCATTTTTGTTTAGTGTTCTTATACGAGATTTTTAGTAATTTCAAGATACTAAGGAAAAACTAAAGAAATTCCCAGGCAAAAAGTTTTGACAGTAGATATCAATAGTTTAAGATTAAAAAACATTATAGGAATGTTGTAATTATCCCAGTATCAAGCAATGTAAACCCAGGAGATTCAGAGATAAGGTTACATGGAAAAGAAAGCCAAACATGTTAAGGTGAGAAATGAACAGTTTGGGCATCCAAACAACCTTATATCTGCCCTAGGGGAAAGGTGTCTTTTAAAAGTAGTGCAATCAAATGTGGGAGAACAAACACTAAAATCCTTTCATTAAATGTACTTCAAGAAAAAATACCTGGCTTGACCCTAGGGCAGTGCTAAGGTAATTTGAGGGCCTTGACCACCCTTTCTTATCTTAACATGTGTAAGCAGAGTCAGGATGAGCTCTACCCTGACATCTGGTGGTGAATTGTGGCGAGTGTGGAAAAGAACTTCAGAGGCTGATCTTGTTTGCATAGGCACACCCACCCCACCTAGCATAGCCCACAGCAGCCCAAATGGTCACTTTGGCTGCTGTGGGATCCCTAGTTTCCCTGTTATTGGGGCAGGAAGAATAAAGTGGTGTTACCCTGATTATGTGAATCAAGGACAGTGAAACTATTTTATGACAGAGGGACTCACCATCAACTAAGCGGCGGAGCAGAGCACTTTGCGGGACAGCTGGTGGAGTGGAGCAGCTGGCAGAGCAGTTTGTGAAATGGCTGGAGCGGCTCATGGGATGGCTGGTGGAGCAGAGCGGCTGGTGGAGTGGCTCACGGTGAAGGCTGCAGCAGAACCCCATAGAGAAGTGGGGCAGTTGGCCTTGGACCATGTAAGGTGCCCCTTAACACCACTGTGCTGCCCCCCCCCCCCCAGGCTGGGAGGTAAAACTCTGCAGATAAACTTTTGAACTCTGGAGCTGCACTGACCAGGAACAGAGACTTTGGGGTTGTTGGACTCAAGAGACTTTCAGGGTGTTGGACTTTTGGGACTTTGGGTGATTTTTTGGGTTGCTGGACTTAAGACCCTGAGGGGGAAAAGACACTGCTAAACTTATTTGGGGGTGGGTCTTTTACTCATGGTTTGTGTTATGAATCCTGTTTGTGGTGGTTCCCCAACATGATGCCATATTGTTTCCCTCCTTTATTAAAAGGATTTTGCTACACTCAGACTCCGTGCTTGCAAGAGGGGAAGTATTGCCTCTTAGAGGCACCCGGGGGTGGTAGGTAATTGTCCCAGGTCACTGGGTGGAGGCTTGAGCCAGTTTTGCATTGCGTTATTGAAATGGAACCCTGGGTACTGAACCCGGCCCTTGTTGCTGCCAACTCAGATGGGCAGAAGGGTTACACGTTTGGATTTCTTTTTAGTGTAACCTTAGCTTTGAGTTTCCTAGGTTTATAATGCTTCCTTTTGGGATGATTAAAACATCTCCGCAAGTTTTTTTCTTTTTTGCCTTTACACCCTCAATTCTAACTCTAGGGTGATCAGCTAGCAAGTGTGAATAATTGGGGACAGGAGTGTGTGTGTGCGTGTGGGGGGGTGGGTAATAAGAGCCTATATAAAACAAAGCCCCGAATATCAGGACTGTCATCTGGTCACCCGATGTAACTCTATCTTTACAGTCTTTTGTTGGCAGACTTGGAAATAGCCTTCTCCAAGTAAGCCCAGAAACTTGCTGAACAAATATTGTCAACAGATCAATTGAAATGTTTTGTGTGTCTGTTAGAGAAGGAATGAAGGGTTTAGACACCAGGAAATACTGCTAGGAGCAGGTGCTACTATTTAGCAAAAGGAGCGGATTCCAGTCACAATGGATACTCAGGTAGGTAGCCCAGATCACTCTGCACTGAACAGGGATCATTACTGGGATGATGTTTTTTATGTAAAACAATGCCAAGTGGTTGTGAAGAGCTACCAAATCCGAATGGTGGGATTTGACATCCAGCAGCAGGGGAGAATCTGGTCTGCTGACTTGGGCCCATAAGGAAGAGACAAGAGGTGTGAAACGCTACATCAGCAGGGCAGCATTTTAGCCCCACTCTGTCTCGGTGTAAATGGCCACGTGAGGCATGGGGCAATAGGGGATCCATGCCTGGGATGTGCTGTTTTAGTGACAGCTGCCCACGGGCCAGGCTGTGAATGTGCCACTCAGAAGAGTTTGGCAAAGCCTCGGACATGGGGCAGGTGAAAGTTTACAAATGCAGCAGGAGGAGTGATGGGAGAGAGCAACAAAGAGATGCAAGGCCCTGTGCGATGAGAGTGAAAACCAGCCGTGGGACGCAGAGTGAGCCCAGGATAGGAGGGGAAGGACTTGTTTATACCTCAATGGTTTTCCAGATGACAAATGAGCAAAACCCAGAGATAAATAAGCTGGTCTGAGAACTCCAGTTCTCTGCGGACCCCAGGCCCTTCGGGGAGCACTGGGCTAGGCAATTATACCAACCAGGGATGCTTTTTATAGTAGCACCAAACCCAGTACAGGGCAGTGGAGGAGTGTTGGGAACTCTTTGCCTGCCATTCATGATGGCTGCTGGATATCTGTGAAATTATGCAATTTCCCCCTTCCTCCTCCTGCGCCTACCCTCCCCCTTCACACATAATCCAGCCATTCCTGTCTCTGCAGCTGCTTGAATGTGATGCAACTGCAGAGATTTCAATTACAAAGCTCCTGGCTGCAACAATTCTCTCCAACATTCCCTGCAGGGCCGAGCGATGGCTCCTTAGGAGGCAGTTCCCAGTCAGTCTTCCTTTTCTTTCCTTTGCTAGCAGCAGGAAAAGGGGAGAACAAAAGTTAAATGAATGCAGTTCCTTGGACTGCTCTTTTTTACATGGGCCTTGTTCCTGGAGGCAAGCTGGTGGGGTCAGCTGCGGAGTCCAGGGGGAGGATGCCATTTTACTGTTGTCGGTAAGTCTCACCCTCTCTTGACTGCATTATCTCACTGGAAAGCCGCAGCAATGAGACTGAGATTTAGAGGATCCTTAGAAGATGCCTCAGGCTTTGTCTTCACTGCTAAAAAATCCAAGTGGAAACAAGGCGCTGAAGTTTTCCTGCAAGGTAAATTAGGCAAGGTCAGCCCTGGGCAGAGGGATCAGTGCTGACCTCACCTAGCTACACTGTACTAAACACTCCAGGGAGCGTGTCTGCACACGGGTCTTACAGCGAGATCGCTACTGCATGCTAATTATCTATCTGAAAAAAGCACCTTTCAACAGAGAGAACAAAACCTAGGTGCGGATTAAGAAGTCAGAACCAGGGCAGCACATTGCGCTGTCGTTATCTGCATGTTCAGTCACACTCTTCTCCCCCCCGACCTCAATACTGGGTCAGCTTATCCCTTATCCATCTAGGCCGCATCCGGAAGCTGCACGGGATACCAGGAGGGTGTATCAGGTCCCAGTCTCCCTGGCTTCTCTCAGAGCGACAAAGGTCTCCTTGTTTTCCAGGGCCTGCATTTCAAGTACCATGCTTCCCATCTAGTAATGGGGTCAGAAGCCACACATTTATAATGGGACTGTTCCCTTGGGTCATGTGCTGCCACAAGCCATTGTGAGAGGCCTCTCTGGAAATAGGAAGCAGTCAGTGAGAATGGCAAGCCTACCACTCATCACAGTGCAATACAAAAACAACCCAGGTCAGGAAGTATGAAACAACAGAACATGCAGAAACAGCAGTGCTAGCATTGCCTCAGCCAATATCGCTCATGCTGCTGGAAAGTTTGTTACAGAGAGTTCCCAAGCGCTCATTCTTTGCAGTAATGGGAGCTTCCTAAGAGGCAGTATGGTCTAAGTGTGGGGCTGGAAGCCCGGGGTCCTGAGTTCCAATCCTGGCTTTGCTCTCTGTGGCTTCATCAGTCTGCTGTTTCCTGGGACATTCTGAGCAGCAGCAGAACCAGGAGTAGCCTTATCAGTTATTTACAGGGGAGGTAGGCTCATACAAAGAGATTGGCAGAGGGGAGGAATAGTAAAGCCCCCCACTCACTCTCCTGGAAACCCAGAGACTCTGGCTTGGGGTTCTACATTGGGGAACAGAGAATCATAGGACTGGAAGGGACCTCAAGAGGTCATCTAGTCCTGAACTCATGGCAGGACTAAGTATTATCTAAGCCATCCCTGACAGCTGTTTGTCTAACCTGCTCTTACAAATCTCCAATGATGGAGACCCCACAACCTCCCTAGGCAATTTATTCCAGTGCTTAACCACCCTGACAGTTAGGAAGTTTTTCCTAATGTTCAACCTAAACCATCTTTGCCGCATGTTGCTTCTCCATGCCAGTAGTCAGGAGGGGGCCAAGGAGGCTTCCATTGGATCAGTCACCTACTAGCTAGAGTCTAAGGCCAAAGATGCAGCTCCAGAGGTGGCCCTGGACCGCACTCCAAGGAATCACTCGCTGCACCATCCTCTTTCCTGGTGACTTTAGGGGAAGAATTTGCTTCTTATCCCTGAGCAGTGCCCCCACCCCCATCTTTTGTATCAGTCTTTGGTTGGTTTAGTCATTTGCTTGTTAAGCACAGAGTAAAACTTCAACGCTCCGTTTGAGGTGAGAGAAACTCTCAGAGGAGAGAGAGTGTGTGATGTAGAGAGAGCAAGAGAAGGTAGTGGGGAGAGCAAAGGAAAAGAAGAAACAGACCCTGAAGGAAGCCCAGTAAGATTCGTCTTGAGCTGTTACAGGGAGAGTTGAAAGAGTCGGAGGAGGAGGGGACACAAGAAAGACACCCCACCCAACACTTAAATGTGAGAGGTGTTGGGCAGTAAGTTACAATTCACTGCAGCACCCACTGCAGTGCACCCTACAGCACCCCACCCTCTCCCCCGGGGTAGGGAGCCTGGCGACACTCTGGCTAGAAGATGCGCTGCTTGTGGGAGCAGATGCCTGCCTGGTTATGGATGCACTGGGGAAGGCTGAGTTCTCTTTTTCCCTTCAAGCAGGGATTCAAGCTCTTTGTGGTCTCACTGGTAACTCAGCCGATCAGTGCCCTTTCCGGACAGGTAAGGTGCATGCAACAGTTCTATTGGTGGAATGACTCGGTGGCATGAGGGAGACTGGGCACATCTGTCAAGGGCTCTCACCGGCAGACCTAGCCCCGTCTGTCTTTAATGATGCCACCGTTGCAGCCTAGTTTGGACATTAGTACATGAAGGCCCCTGTGGCAATGCTGCCTCCGCTCCCCTGTGCTTCGAGGCAGCACTGCTGGGGGAACGGAGACAAGATTATGGGGAGGCTCTTAAAGCACAGAGACATGGGGATTCGGGGAGTGGGCTCTCCCTGCCCACCCTTCTTATCGCTCTGGTCTCACTGACAGAGCCCTAAACCAACTGGGGCTGAAGGCTCTAGTCACCAGTGCTCTTCAGCTGCTCTGTGCTGTTCTGTTCTGCTGCACCCCCTGGCGGAAGTTTCCATTATATATGGGGTTTACATTTTGCTTCAATGGCTCTCTGGACCCCCACTATAGAAATTGTTCCAGCACCCCTAGTTCTGACCATTGGGCTCTGGCTGTTTTGCTGTACCTGTGAGCATACTCTTAAAAGTTAAGACTTTTTTTCAATGCTTTACAGCTGGCACTGCATAACTTCAAACCATCAGACACAGGCACATGGCAGCATTCTCTTTGGGGTTTTGTTTAACATTTTTAATAATTTTAAGAAACCCAGGAAATTCCCATCTTTGCTAAGGTTGAAAGGTTGACTACAGGGAAGTGGCCAGGGAAACATAGCAGCATCATGAGTGGTCAAAGGAATGCAGCGGGTGGCTGCTATTCATAGGGTCCCTGGGCTAGGACCTGGAGTAGTGAGAGGGCCCAGGTCCATTGTCCTGTCCATCCCCCCCGCGCCCCTGCTCCCATAAGCCACTGAGGAAGTGGCCTACAATTGGACAGTGATCGAACCCCCAGAAGGGGATCTGAACAGCCAAGAGACCCAGCTGGAGAGTTGGGGCCAGGACAGAACATAAGAAACATAAGAATGGCCATATTGGGTCAGACCAAAGATCCATCTAGCCCAGTATCCTGTCTTCCGATGGTGGCCAATGCCAGGTGCCCCAGAGGGAATGAACAGAACAGGTGATCATCAAGTGATCCATCCCCTGGCATCCAGTCCCAGCTCCTGGCAAACAGAGGCTAGGAACACCATACCTGCCCATCCTGGCTAATAGCCATTGATGGACCTATCCTCCATGAATTTATCTAGTTCTTTTTTGAACCCTGTTATAGTCTTGGCCTTCACAACATCCTCTGGCAAGGCGTTCCACAGGTTGACTATGCATTGTGTGAAAAAATACTTCATTTTAAACCTGCTGCCTATTAATTTCAGTTGGTGGTCCCTAGTTCTTGTGTTATGAGACAGACAGACCAGAATGGGCAAAGAGTCTCCTAGGAGGAAGCCCTGGGGATATGGCCTGTTAACAGGGCCAGGAGCCCTTCAAGATTTTGTTGGACTAATGCCCTGGAAAGGTCTATTTGAGCTGTGTTCCATACAGACTTTGTGAGACTCAGCTGGAGGCCTGAGTCACAGAAACCATGGGCGAAACTGCCAGAAAGGGCCACCAGAGACTGAAAGAAGTGCAGACACACACCCTGCCAGAGGGAGCTCACGAGAGGTGGGTGCCACATGGTTAAAACAGGGAATAAAATATATAGGAATGACAGAATTGGTTTTGCTGGCCGGGGAGTGGCACTATATGCGAAAGACAGCATAGAGGCAAATGTAGTAAAAATCTTAAATAAACCAAACTGTACCATAAAATCTCTATGGATAGAAGTTCCATGCTTGAATAATAAGAATATAGTAGTAGGGATATATTACTGACCAGGATGGTGATGGTGACTGTGAAATCTAGCAGCCAGGGCCGGCTCCAGGCACCAGCGAACGAAGCAGGTCCTTGGGGCAGCCAATGATGAGAGGCAGCACGTCCGGGTCTTCGGCCGCAATTCGGCAGCGGGTCCCTCACTTCCTCTCAGAGGGAAGGACCTGCTGCTGAAGAATGAAACGGCACAGTAGAGCTGCTGCCAAAGTGCCACCGATCGCGGCTTTATCTTTTTTTTTTTTTTTGGCTTCACCGCTTGGGGCGGCAAAAAAGCTGGAGCCGGCCCAGCTAGCAGCACACTAATGTTTGTCTTTGGCAACAAATCCTGAGAATACTGGTGCTTTTGGCAAGTCAGGTAGTCTTCAGTTGTAGGCATTTGTGCTTAATGCTTTCAGTTGTTTGGATCTATAGTAGAACCTCAGCGTTTCGAGCACCTCGGAACTGGAGTCAATGTTTAGTTGTAAACTTTTGAAAGAACAACCCTAATATTTTGTTCAGAGTTATGAACAACCTCCATTTCCGCGGTGTTCATAACTCTGAACAAAATGCTAGGGTTGTTCTTTCAAAAGTTTAAAACTAAATGTTGACTTAATACAGTTTTGAAACTTTACTATGCAGAAAAAAAAATGCTGCTTTCCCTTAATTTTTTTAGTAGTTTATATTTAACACAATACTTTACTTTGGTGGGGGCTTTGTGTGTGTGTGTGTGTGTGTGTGTGTGTGGTTTGGTTTGGTTTTTTGGTCTCTGCTGCTGCCTGAGTGTGTATGTCCGGTTCCAAATGAGGTACGTGGTTGACTGGCCAGTTCATAACTCTGGTGTTTGTAATTCTGAGGTTCTCCTGTAGGTAAATGTGCAGCTTGTCTGGCTTCTCAGTTGCTACCATGCTGCTTATCCAACTTGTAGAAGCTGCGACTTTAGCAATGATGCCTTCTTTTTCCATTTTCTTTGTTGTTCCCACTTGTGACATTGTCTAATTAAAATATAATCATGCAAATCATTTTTGCTACCCCTGCTATATTATTGCAGCAAATCTTATTCAAAATATGGCCAGAACGGGTTAAACAGCTTGCAGGCTAACTAGCCCAAAGCCGACCTTTAAAGACATGTTAGAAATGGTAATTAGGGCCATTCTATACTATAGCTACTAATTCAGAGCTCACAAGGGAATATTAACATTTAGATGAATCTTGGGTGAAATAATGTCATTGTCTATAGGTCTCTTTGAAGTTTGTGACAGACTGCCTAATGGATAAAGTGCCCTATGTTAACTTGTGTAACTAATTACTGGTGGTGTTTAGAAAACGGAAGGTGACATCAAAAGCCTATTGTTTACCCAAGACAGCGTGATCAAGTGGATGCTAGAACATTGTGTAAAAAGATCCTTGGGTTCTAATCCTGTTTATCTCAGATCTGCTTGATGCTTCAATGCAGGGGAAGCTTAAGCCACAAGATTGAAATCCCAGTGCTGACCGGTACGCCCTGGATATGATATTGGACATTGGACTATAACCTATTAACTAAATTCTAAAGAAACTCTTTGCAGCTACAAAGCTCACCATCTCTGCTATGTATCTGAATCTCAAGAATTGAACTCATGTCTGTATGTATATTGATCTTTTAACCACACTCTCTCTTGTTTCTTTAGTTAAGAATTGGCTGTAGAATGTATTTGGGTGAGATCTGGAATATTCAGTAATCTGGGACGTAATGTGTCTGATCCTTTGGGATTGGTAGAACCTTTTCTTTTATATGATGAAATAAGATTTTCAGAAATCTTCATCCTATTTGACTTGGGTACCTGGACGGAGTTTAAGGAAACTGTTGTTGGTTTCTGGACAAACAGTGAGGTAATACAGAAGCTGTTTAGTGCTGACTGGGTAAATCTAAGTGTTGAATTATTCACCAGCATTGGGGTTTGTCTATCCCATTCTTTTCAGTTCACCCTAATTGAGTGATCTTGGCTGGCTCCCCTCTGGGACCCCAGTCACACCACTATTATTTCTGTCTGTGCAATGGCTTGCAGCGGCAGGGACAAGCCGAGGAGGAGTGAGTGGCCCGTCCTCTGCAGCCAGGGCAAGGCCGCACTACCGGCTACCGCCGTTCTTCCGCAGTCAGCAGCCACCCCCACCCCCAGGCGGAGCCGGTAGCATGGCCCTGCCCCAGCTGCAGAGGATGGGCCACTCATTCCTCCTCAGCTTGTCCCTGCCGCTGCAAGCCAAGGAGCGGCCTGTCCTCTGCAGCCGGGTAGGGCAGTGCTACCGGCTCCTGCCTGGAGGGTGGGGGGTGGCCGCTGACCGAGGGAGAGTGGCACGAACAAGCTGGGGAGTGGCCCGTCCTCTGCAGCTGGGACAGGGCCACGCTACCGGCTCCGCCTGGGGAGGGCGGGGTGTTGGCGGCTGACCGCAGAAGAGCGGCGGGAACCGGTAGCGCGGCCCTTCCCCAGCTGCAGAGGACAGGCCACTCCTCCTCGGCTTGTCCCCGCTGCTCTCCCACGGTCAGCGGCCACCCACCACCCCCCAGGTGGGAGCCGGTAGCGCGGCCCTGCTCCGGCTGCAGAGGACGGGGGGGAACATGGTGCCCGGGTGGGCCGCTTCTACTCGTCTTCTCCCCACCTCTGCATCGTCCTCCTCCTCTCCTCTGTGCTGCTTCCTGCCAGGGGAGGGGAGAGGGGAGCAGAGCAGCAGCCCGGGCTGAGCCCAGCTCCTGCCAGGGCCAAGGCGAAGACGGAGGATGGGCAGGGCTGGGATCCAGCAGCAGCCCCAACCCCTGGCCCTGGGAGCGGTGGTGTTGGGAGATGAATCCACCTAGGGCCAGATCTGCAGCAAGGTGAGAGTTGGGCCAGGCGGGAGGGTTTTGTTAAAATTAAATGTTAAAATTACACTAGTAGGAAAGGTTTCAGAGCAGCAGCCATGTTAGTCTGTATCCACAAAAAGAACAGGAGTCCTTGCGGCACCTTAGAGACTAACACATTTATTTCAGCATAAGTTTTCGTGGGCTCAACTGATGAAGTGAGCTGTAGCCCACAAAAGCTTATGCTGAAATAACTTTGTTAGTCTCTAAGGTGCCACAAGGACTCCTATGCTTTTTACTAGTAGGAAATTGGTTTATTTCACTAACTACAAATTCTCTGTTTTCATTTTTTTTTAAATTTTAAACAGTCAAATCAAAACTGCAAAGTGCAAACATGTGTAAAAGCCAAAAAAAAGCTGGGGGAGGGCAGCCAAAATTTTTTTTTGCTTGGGGTAGCAAAAAACCTAGAGCCAGCCCTGTATAGAGAGATCCTAATCCCTCTTGCAGCCCATATTAGACACAGAGAAAATCGCTGCTCCCTTCCCTCCTTCCTTCCCCAGAATCCCTTCTTATGTGTTTTTCTGCTTTAAAACGTTACAGGGTCTATAGAGAGTCACAGATTCCTCTCCTGGGCACCACACCTGCGTCTCATGGCTAGAGGTTCCAGCTTTTGAAGTTGTTTTCTGGGCCCCCAACGCCTTTCATTTTCTCGCCTCCAGGATCATACTCTGGGTAAAACAGACCTTTGCAGCAACAAATGGAAACAGTACGGGTCTGTGAGCAACACGTCCTTGAACTGGCCCGGGAAGCTGAAGCAAAGGGTTGAGGTGATGTAGTGACGTGATCAAACAAAATTCCCTGCAGGTGATTAACCCTCAGGCTTGCGGGGCTAGTGGAAGAGGCATAGTTAGCTCTTTGGTGAAAGAACAAGCATCTGCCATTGCCCCCGTGCCACCACTTGAGCCTGTTCAGAGCATAATGAAAAAATAAATAAATAAGTGGAGATATGCCAATCTCCTAGAACTGGAAGGGACCTTGAAAGGTCATTGAGTCCAGCCCCCTGCCTTCACTAGCAGGACTAAGCACTGATTTTTGCCCCAGATCCCTAAGTGGCTCCCTCAGGGATTGAACTCACAACCTTGGGTTTAGCAAGCAAATGCTCAAACCACTGAGCTATCCCTACCCCCTAATGGGTGTCTAATGGAGTGTGTGCCGTGTTCTGCTCTCTCAGCTTTCAGACCACACCCAGCCCTACAGCCAGGGTAGGTCCTGGCAGTAGAAGGGGTGGGGGGTACTCAGGGCTCCGGAAATATGCAGCCTTTTGGGGTATATGTTTATTTCACAGTGTGAGGCCTAACTAAGGGTATGTCTACATTGCAATTAAAAACCCATCGCTGGCCCGTGCCAGCTGACTAGGGTCCATGGAGGTCGGCTAAGGGGCTGTTTAACTGCAATGTTGGCATTTGGGCTCAGGCTGGCACGCAGGCTCTAGGACCCTGTGAGGTGGGAGGGTCCCAGAGCTGCAGCCCAAGCCCGACCGTCTACACTGGAGTTAAACATCCCCTTACCCTGAGGTCTGTGGGCCTGAGTGGGCTGGCAGGGGCCAGCTGCAGGTGTCTACTTGCAGGGTAGACATAGCACTAATCAGGGCCCAGCCCCTCAGGGTATGTGTATCAGAGCCAGACAATGTGGGAAATAGGCTAATGAACATCCCAGGTGCCGCTGAAAGGTGGCAAAAGCCCAGTCCAGCCTGTCCTAGAAACCGGTTTATAGAAGTCAGCAAGTGCTGGCGACAGACTGGTAGAAGCTGAATGTGTTTCAGGTGAAAGAGCTGTGATTAGGGCTCTGCTGGACTCCTAATGAGGTCACTGATTTGCATGGCAACCGGAACTGGCAATACCTGCTCAGCAAACATTAAACAGCATTCTAAACAAACGGAGGAGCACCTAGTCCTGCGCTGATTGGGGCAGAAACTGAGGATTAATGTGTCCTGAGCACAGTGACTCATTGTGTTAGGATGAAACACAGGCAAATATTATATTTGCTTTCAATTACTTTGATTAGTTGAGATATTCTCCATCTGCCTTTGTATGTCCTCTTTTCTGGAGTTATTCCAACACACGCACACGGATCACATAGATATGAAAATATCCAGTCTATATACAGCATTCTTATAGGCACTTTCAATGAGAGACATTCAGAACTGATGCAAGAAAACTCTTTTTCATACAATGCATAATGACACTGGGGAGTTCTACACAAACCCAGGAGGCCCAAATCTTTGCAAGAGGGACTGGCCATTTATGTGGATTAACATGAATATGCAAAGCTATTAGAGTTCATGCTTCAGTGTTAAACCAATCTCTAACTAGTTAGGATTAGCAAAAACAGTGAGGAGTCCTTGTGGCCCCTTAGAAACTAACAAATTTATTTGGCCATAAGCTTTCGTGGGCTACAGCCCACTTCATCAGATGCATGGAGTGAAAAATACAGTAGGCGGGTATAAATACACAGCACGTGAAAAGATGGGAGTTGCCTTATCAAGTAGGGGGGTCAGTGCTAACACAGCCAATTCAATCGGTGGATGTGGCCTGTTCCCAACAGTTGACAAGAAGGGGTGAATATCAGAGGGAAAATTACTTTTTGTAGTGACCCAGCCACTCCCAGTCTTTATTCAGGCCTAATTTGATGGTGTCCAGTTTGCAAATTAATTCCAGCTCTGCAGTTTCTCATTGAAGTCTATTTTTGAAGTTTTTTTGTTGAAGAATGGCCACTTTTAAGTCTGTTATTGAGTGTCCAGGGAGATTGAAGTGCTCTCCTACTGGTTTTTTAATGTTACAATTCTTGATATCTGATTTGTGTCCATTTATTCTTTTGCATAGAGACTGTCCGGTTTGGCCAATGTACATGGCAGAGGGGCATTGCTGGCACATGATGGCATAGATCACATTGGTAGATGTGCAGGTGAACGAGCCCTGATGGTGTGGCTGATGTGGTTAGGTCCTAAGATGGTGTGCCTTGAATAGATATGCAGACAGAGTTGACAATGGGGTTTGTTGCAGGAATTGGTTCCTGAGTTAGTGTTTCTGTTGTGTGGTATGTAGTTGCTGGTGAGTATTTGCTTCAGGTTGAGGGGCTGGCCTATCTCCCAAGGTCTGTGAGAGTGAGGGATCGTCCTTCAGGACAGGTTGTAGATTCTTGATGATGCGCTGGAGAGGTTTTAGTTGGGGGCTGTAGGTGATGGCTAGTGGTGTTCTGTTACTTTCTTTGTTGGGCCTGTCCTGTAGCAAGTGACTTCTGGATACCCTTCTGGCTCTATCAGTCTGTTTCTTCACTTCCCCAGGTGGGTATTGTAGTTTTAAGAATGCTTAATAGAGATCCTGTAGGTGTTTGTCTCTGTCTGAGGGATTGGAGCAAATGCGTTTCTATTTTAGGGCTTGGCTGTAGATAATGGATCGTGTGATGTGGTCTGGATGAAAGATGGATTAGAATGAGACCTTCATGAGGGGCAGATTGTCCCAAATCTGCGCCCTGTGAAGTTATTATACCTTCCCCTAAAGCTTTGGTGCTGTCCATAGGCAGACAGGATACTGGGTTAAATAGACTGGAAGTGTGATCCAGTCTGACAGTTCCCAGGTTGCTAATTAGTAAATGTTAGAGAGAAGGTGGGTGAGGTAATATCTTCTGTTGGGTGAGAGAGACACAGGGAGCGCCTCAGGGCTGGGAAAGGCACTCCCATGTCACTGCTAAAAGCAAGGTGAGACAGATTGTTTAGTGTACTCAGTTAGCACATATTGTAAGGAACCATTCAAAGTAGAGTGGTCCATTAACATCCTTGCAGTCATAGGGCAAAAAGAGGGGACTAGTGGGTTACAGATTGTTGTAATAAGCCACAAATCCAGTGTCTCTGTTCAGTCCTTGATTTTTGGTGTCTAGCAGAGCAATGAATTTAGGCTCCCAGGCTCATCTTTTAAGCGTATCGTTCAGGTTTCCTTTGAGGACGAGGACTGAGAGGTCAGATATGGAGCGATCGCTTTGTGAAAAGTGTTCACCCACTGATGACAGGGTGTCTTTTGTCTTCCATCATGTTTCTGTGCGAGTTCATTCACCCACATAATTGTTATTGGGGCATTTAGTGCACTAGATGTGGTACAGCATATGTTGTGTAGGATCCTTGGATCTTGAAAGCTGTGTTGTGGGGGGTATTGATCATTGCAATTAGTAAATGTTGGCATTTGTTGGGGTTTTTTCCCTCTGTCCTAAAGCTGGCAGGACATTTTAATAATAACAAAATTAATCTATAAAAGAGGAGAGATCACAGACTTAAAGACCAGAAGGGACCATTATGATCATTTAATCTGAACTCCTGCACAACACAGGCCAGAAAATGTTACCAGTTATACCTGCATCCAGCCCAGAACTTCTGTGAGCTGTAGCCTATCTTCTAGAACTCATTTTTGGTTTAAAGAGTTTAAATGATGGAGGCTCCATCACATCCCTTGGTAAGTTCTTCCAGTGGTTAATTTCCTTCACAGCTAAAATGTATTTTATTTCTCATCTGAATCTGTCCAGCTTCAGATCCCAGCCATTGGATCGTGTGCCTTCATGTGGTAAAGTAAAGAACCCTCTGCTAGCAGAAATCTTCTCCCCAGGTAGGTACCTTCAGACCAGGATCAAGTTACCACTTAACCTCGTCTTGGAGAAACTAAATAGACTGAGATTCTTCTGATCTCCTTCCAATTTATCAACATCCTCTTTGAAGTGTGAATGCCAGAATTGCACACAGGATCCAGTAATGGTCTCATTACTGCTGTAACAGAGGTAACGCCACCTCCTCCTCAGCATTCCTGGGGCTATACAAGCAAGGATTATGTTAGCCATCATATGCTGAGTACATACCCACTGGTTTCAGGAGTGTTAGTACTCAGCACAGCTAATCCGTGCCTCCACAGCTGCCTCTGCTACTGCTGCTACACTGCTAGTTACACTCGGTTAGCTCCCATCAAGCTACTGCTAGTACAGTGGTTCTCAAACTTTTTTTTTCACGGACCACTTGAATATTGCTGAGGGTCTCAGCGGACCACTTAATGATCTCTCCAAATGTTGTTTGTACCGTTAGCTAAATATTGTAAAGCGCTTTGGATAAAGGTGCTATATAAAAAGAAACCTTAATAATAATTAATTTTTTTTGGTTCTACAAATAAAAGCACACAACTCATATTTTAATATCAGTAGTCTTACCCTTCTAATGCAATGGATGTGCCCTCTCTCCTCCACCCCCCGCAGCAGCCCCTGATCTGGGACTAGGAATGAGCGGGGGGTCTCCCCCCCACACACAACAGCCCCCGAGCTGGGGCTGGGAAGGAGCGGGGTTGGGGGGGTCTCTCCCCGGCAGCCCTGGAGCTGGGGAAAATCACCTCTTTTTCTGGCTGCTGCAGCCCTGCATGTCCCAAATTCCCCCCACCCCGTCTTCTCAACCCACTACCCTCTCCCACCTACCCCCTATTCTCCCCAAGGCCACCACCTCATCTTACATGTGCATCTTCTCCAGGGTCCAGGCACCTAATTAGGCGCGGCTCCACTAATTAGGTGGGTGGCCCTTCATTCCCTGGTGTGCGGCGGCCCAGGCGCGCACCTTAGAGGGAACTATCTGTGCCAGGGTGAGCACACACAGCAGAATCGCACCCCCAGCTCGCAGTGTCCAACTAGCCAAAGGTGCCCCCGCCTGCGCTCTGCCTCTTCTCACCCCTGCTCTGCCCCTTCCCCCAGGCCTCCCCCACCCACCCCGGGCCCCGTCCCTCCTCACTGACACTCCCCTCCCCCGTGAGCCCCCCCACTGCTCGCTGCCTCCCTCCTCCTGGAAAGCAGGAGGTAGCAATTGGGGTACCTGGGGGCAGCCAGTGCTCCCCTCCAACAAGCTTTTGTACTTCTTCAAGTCGGTCGGGGAGAGCTCTCAGCTCAGGGGGGGGCCTCGGGGGAAGGGGGGGTGGAGAAGAGGAGGGACTCTGCTGGCAGAGGGTGGTAGGGACCTTGCGGGAGAGGGGGGTGAAGGAGAGGAGGGACACAGGGAATGGGGGAGGGGCGGAGGAGAGGAGGATGCGGGGAGCAGCGGGTGATGGGGAGGGGCGGAGGAAAGGAGGGATGCAGGTAGCAGCAGGTGATGGGGTGGGGCGGGGGAGAGGAGGATGTGGGAGCAGTGGGTGATGGGGAGGGTGGAGGAGAGGAGGGATGCGGGAGCAGCGGGTGATGGGGAGAGGGGTGGAGGAGAGGAGAGATGCAGCGAGCAGCAGGTGATGGGGTGTGCAGAGGAGAAGTGGAGGAGAGGAGGGATGCAGGTAGCAGCAGGTGATGGGGAGGGGCGGAGGAGAGGAGGATGTGGGGAGCAGTGGGTGATGGGGGAGGGGTGGAGGAGAGGAGGGCTGTGGGGAGCAGTGGGTGATGGGGGAGGGGTGGAGGAGAGGAGGGATGCGGGGAGCAGCGGGGGAGGGAGAATGTGCGGGAGAGGGGTGGACGAGAGGAGAGATGCAGCGAGCAGAGGGTGATGGGGGGGTGCAGAGGAGGAGTGGAGGAGAGGAGGGATGCGGGGAGCAGTGGGTGATGGGGGAGGGGCGGAGGAGAGGAGGGATGTGGGGAGCAGTGGGTGATGGGGGAGGGGCGGAGGAGAGGAGGGATGCGGGGAGCAGCAGGTGATGGGGAGGGGCGGAGGAGAGGAGGGATGTGGGGAGCAGCAGGTGATGGGGAGGGGTGGAGGAGAGGAGGGATGCGGGGAGCAGCAGGGGAGGGAGGATGTGCGGGAGAGGGGTAGTTAGAGCTAGCGTGCTAAAAATAGTGTAGCCATGGTGGACTTACAGGGTACATAGTCCCGGGCTGAGTCTCAGCTGTGAAAATGCGCAATGCACAAAGGGGCTCATGTTGCTAGCGCTCTAGGGCTCCAAGCAGTTGTGTTAGAATTACTGGTAATTTTAATGGTGTTAGTCATATGGGAGACCACCCGATACCAATCTAACCATAAACGCTTTTAGTAAGTCCAAAGATCAAATGGCATTTTATAATTTGCTCTAAACGTGCCTTAAAGTAAGCAGTCACTACACCCAATACAGTAACAAAGTATTCATAAGCATGTGCTCAGCACACTTACAAATAGCATAGGGTATGCTCCTGCGTGAGCAGATAGGGCCTGACAAAAACAACCCTCAAATTCATAACTCTTCTATATTATTGAACAAATGATGTCCATTGCTCATTAGTGACTTCAGCTAAAAAACAACTGGAGACAGGTCCCCCTTGGCTCCAGTCTTAGGCCAGGCAAGATTTGCACCCTGCTTTCTCCTCAAGGCCTTTCCTCCCTGTTGACCAGCAGTTTTTTTCCATTGCACCTGGGTTCACATCGGCTTTACGGTTAAGATAACACTGGTATGTGGAGTGGAAAGATCCATGCTGGCTTCTTTAAAGACAGATTCATTTCTTCTAATTTAAAACTATCTACAGTCACCCCTGTTGGTCAGAGGCCTTCTCTTTAGAAACTTCTCCTTATCTTATTAGTCTTTGAACTAGATGGCCCCTCTCCTTCATTCCTTCTGGCCTTATTATTTTCAAGGCCTTCCTTCTACTTGCTAGTCAGGATGTTTCTTTACAACACATTTTCTTAACCAAACATAATCAACTCTGTTCTTTCATTTCATATTTATCCTACACTGTGCCCACTGATGCTGCCGGATACAATTGGACTGGCTACTAAGAGCAGGGTTGTTCTCCTAACAGGTCTCAGCCCCACAGGCACTAGCACTACCGTTAACACTCAGTGACACCTTGGCTGTCAGTCGTGGTCCATGGAGGCCCCATCTCATCCCTCGAGGTGCTGTCCCACATCTGTGGTCAGGCACAGCATGTTCCTAGGGACAGTGGGAGGAAATGACCTCTGCCACGCTCCATGTTGTCTCTGTTGTGGGGTAGGAAGAAGGAAAGACAGTTTGGGGGTTAATAGTACTCAAGGGGTCGGGTTCTATTCCTAGCTTTGTCCTGGACTCAGTGTCAAGTCACATTGCTGCTCGGTGGGTCGGCTTCCCCACCTGTGAAAGGCGGATGATGGTAACAGGAGGAGCTGGCATGGAAGTGGTGAGTGGAATTAATCGCGGCTGATGAGGAGCTCAGTCATTACAGTGATGGGTATCAGGCCAGTGTTCATAACACAGACACACGGCTGGGTTCTCAGGCCTCGTCTACACTGGCAAGTTTCTGTGCACTAAAGCAGCTTTGAGCGCTGTAACTCCCAAGGTTACACACTGCCAAGTCACTTAGGCCTGGTCTACACTGGGGGGGGGGGGGGGTCGAACTAAGGTACGCAACTTCAGCTACGCAAATAGCGTAGCTGAAGTCGAACTACCTTAGTTCAAACTACTTACCTGTCCTCACGGCGCAGGATCGACGTCCACGGCTCCCCCGTCGACTCCGCCACCGCCGTTCGCGGTGGTGGAGTTCCGGAGTCGATGGGAGCGCGTTCGGAGTTCGATATATCGCATCTAGATGAGACGTGATATATCGAACTCCGAGAAGTCGATTGCTACCCGCCGATCCGGGCGGGTAGTATGGACGTACCCTTAGTGTGTAGAAACTGCACAGTTGTAGTGCTGTAAAAAAACACCCTGACGAGAGGCGTACAGCTATCTGCGCCGGGGGTACAGCGCTGCGGTGCCAGTGTAGACACAGTGGTCGATTACAGCACTGCGATTGGCCTTCAGGAGGTGTCCCACAATGCCTGTTCTCGCCTCTCTGGTCATCGGTTTGAACTCCACTGCTCTGACCTCAGGTGACCAACCATCAGCTCCACCCTTTAAATTACTTGGGAATTTTGAAAGTCCCCTTCCTGTTTGCTTGGTGACGCATGCAGTGGTCTCAGCGCATCTTTCCAGGTGACGATGCCTGCTCCATGCACCAGGCGATCCCCTGCTTGGAGCAATGCCGAGCTGCTGGACCTCATCAGCATTTGGGGAGAGGAGCTGTCCAGTCCCAGCTGTGCCCCAGCCATAGGAATTATGATTCCTACGGACAGATTTCATGATGCATGACAGCAGGGGCCATGACCGGGACACTCTGCTGTGCAGGGTCAAAGTGAAGGAGCTGCGGAACGCCTACCACAAGGCACAGGAGGCAAACTGCAGCTCTGGCGCTGTGCCCACGAGCTGCCAGTTCCACGAAGAGCTGGACGCGATACTCTGCAATACTCTGTGGTGACCCCACCTCCACTGGGAAGGCCCCGGGGATACTTTGGTGGCTTGTGTGCCACTCAAAAGTGGACCGAGCCAGGAGGAGGAAATCTTGGATGAGGATATGGAGGGGGACCCAGAGGCAGAGGACAACTCGGAAGTCAGAGATGCAGGCAGCCAGGAGCTTTTCCCTACGCTGGAGGAGGCTAGCCAGTCACAGCTGTCGGAGCTTGGTGAAGCGCAAACAGAGCCTGGTAAGTGGCTTTGATTTTGGGACTTGCTGAAGCGAGTTGTTGGGGGCAGGAGGGTTGCAGAAAGCAGGCTTGTGTCTGTATGGTGCGCGTACCCCCACATGCCTAGTCTGACTCCCTCACTTCACAGGAATCTGCCTCCGAGATCTCCACAAAACTCTCATGGAGATACTGGGTGATTCGCTGCCGCAGGTTCTCTGGCAGAGCTGCTTTGTTTCTTGCCCCATCAAGTGAAACTTTCCCGCGCCACTCTGCCATCACTGGGGTGGGGTTGGGGGACCATTGCTGCACACAGGGGAGCTGCATCAGGGCCAGGGAAGAAGCCGCAGTCTTGGAGAAGACCCTCCCTTGATTCCCTGCTCACCCTCAGCAGCAAGATACCTTCCATAATGAACACAGCCTGTGGAAAATGTGGGGACAGGAATGATTATCAGCCCCCCCTACAGTGCTGGCTCTCCCCAAAAGCCACATGCCCAGTGTACAATACGGTCCTGGAACACTGATTTCCCCTGCGGCTACTCACCATTTTGGGGGTCTTGTGACTTATGTGTGCTTGCCTGGGGTCAGCCAGTTAATGACAGGTGTGTGAATAGTGGCTGTTTCAAATCACTGAATGAGTGGTGTGTGTGTTGCAAACAATACAGCTTCTGTAAACTGTTGATTTTTGCTTCACAGATATGACCTGGGGAGCTCAGCCTCCCTCTTTGTTATCGCCAGCCGAACGGCTGCACAGAATTAGAAAGTGGCCATGAAGAACTAAAGAGGACTTTCTGCGTGGTGTCGTGATGCCCTCCGCGGCCGAAAAACAAGAATTGAAGGAGTGGCAGGACAGTGAGAAGAGGGACCGAAAGGAGAATGCAGCGTGCCAGAATGAAGCCACGGAGCGACTCTTAAACATTACAGAGCACCAAGCAGACAGGCTTCCACAGTGCAATTGCAATGTGCTTCTCCAACCACAGGGCAGCTCTCATTCTTGTGTCTGTGCCGCAGGGCTGGGGCAAGCTCATTACACAGTCCCATGAATGTGGCTTTCCTCCTCCAAAAATTCTGCAGCCACTGCTTGTCATCCGAGACATTTATGATGATGTGATCCCACCAATCAGTGCTTGTTTCCTGAGCCCCAAAGCGGTGTTCCACTGCGGTCAGGACCTCCGTGAATGCCACAAGCAATCTTATGTCGTAGCTGCTATGCATGGCGAGATCAATGTCAAACTCCTCTTGCCTTTCTAGTTTAAGAAATAACTCCACTGCCACTCGTGACATGTTAGTGAGAGCGAGCAGCACATTGGTCAACCGCGCGGGATCCATTCCTGCAGACCGAAGAGGCAGAGCGCGCAGTGCACAAACCATTGAAAGATGGCGTCAAATGCAGACGGAAGCACAGGGATTGCTGGGATGCAAAGCAAAGCATCACGGGGCACTGGGACAGGACCCAGGATGCCCTGCGACCTCCTCCACCTTCCTATAACTCTTAGCAGCAGAAGAGGAAGAGATGATGCTCTGTGGGATAGCTGCCCAGAGTGCACCACTCCGAATACCACTGCAAGCACCACAAGTGTGAATATGCTATTGCGCAGGCAGCTGACAGTGTGAACACAGAACAGCAGTTTCCCTTCAATGCTCTCTGAGCGGCGCTGTAACTGTCGGCGCTGTAACTCTGCCAGTGTAGACATACCCTTAGGACCACACCGCTCACCACTACTACACTCATTTAAATAAAAAGCCTGGGCTGAGCTGTGACTCTTACAGAATCCCCAATTCCTCAGTTATCTGTTGAATTGCAAAAAAAAGTTCTAAGCGAGTCACAGACTCTTTGCTTCTTTCCGTGTTACAGTAAAATCATTTTTAAAGTGAATTTTAAAAACACCGTTTCTTACATATGGGCCGATCCCTGGCTCTCAGGTGTTTTCTCCCTGTATGTATTTGTTCATGGGGATATTTGGGGATGTCTCTGGATCTTAGCATGCAGGGTTGTTGTAGCAGTGTAGGTCCCAGGATATTTGAGAGACAAGGTGGGTGAGGTAATATCTTTTAGTGGATCAATTTCTGTTGGGGAGAGAGAGAAGCGTTCGAGCCGCACAGACCTGAAGAAGAGCTCTGTGTAAGCTCGAAAGTTTGTCACTCTTGCCAGCAGAAGGGGGTTGGTCCAATAAAAGATATTACCTCAGCCCCTGTGTCTCTGGATCCTAGGTCATTGTTCAGCCGAGCGTCAGTGAGCTTTGGGTACCAGATTCCTTCCACAGGACCTTCTGCTCCAGTCACTCTGGAGACCCTAGGTGACCTGGGCTTTGTTCCCATAGTGACAGCACTTGTGTCTCGGAGTACGTCTCCCCGTCCCCATCTCAGAAAAAACCGCTCCTCTCTCATCTCCTCTCTCCTGTCCTGGGATGTGCTGTTCTGCTCTAGAGACATGGCTTGTTTGTGAGGTGTTTGGCTGTTGCTCTGGTTTCCCCTTGTGTTATCAGTCCATAGGCTGTCGCCAGGGGGCTGGGTCAGAGTCACTCCCTATTTGATTAGACAGCAGATATCTCATCTGCCAGGCTGTGTTTTTGCTGGTACCATGGAAACCTGTCTGTGCTTCATTCCCTGTCCTCTTGTGGTGGCACGACACCGCATTTCAGGAACACAGAGTAACTCTCCTGCCAGCAAATGCACCTGGAAGTCCAAGCAGAGCAGGATGGGCTAAAATCTCTCCTTCTCAATGCACTTCATCTTCAAAGGCACAAACCCACTGCAACCAGACAGCCCCACTGTAATGCAGCCACCTGTGAAAGGAGGGGAACAGCCAGCACTCTGCACAATAGTCGGGGAGAGCAGAAAGTTTGGCCAAGACACTGGGGCAGCCATCCCATGCAGAGCAGGGAGGATCTTGGTTTTTAAAGCTGTCTATAGGGATCCCCACACAAGGCGATATCAGAAAATCAATGGATCTATCTTGCGGGGTGGGGGGGAGAAAGAAGGGCTAAGCTCAGGCATTTCAGAGCAGCTGCTGGTGCACCTAAGCCATGTCCTCTGTCTCTCTGCAGCCCTCACCCCTGTGTGAAGCACCTGTGCTGACAGCATGGCTGTACATCAGGGCCCAAGACACAGAGGACCAGATTTTTAAAGGTTCTTAAAGACGCAGCTAAGCACCAAGTGGGATCTTTGACAGCCCCTGGTGCCTGACTCTCTGAGTATGTCCACACTGCAATTAAAAACTCACAGCTGTCCCAGGCCAGCTGACTCGAGGTCCTGGGGCCTGGGCTAAGGGGCTGTTTAATTGCGGTGTAGATGCTGAGGCATGGGTTGCAGCCCAAGCTCTGGGACCCTGCCACCTCTCAGGGTCCCAGAGCCCAGCCTGAACATCAACACTACAATTAAACAGCCCCTTAGCCCAAGCCCCGCGAGCACCAATTGCTGGTGTGGGCCAGCCAGGGGGGTTTAATTGCAGTGTAGACAGACCCTCTAGCTGCACTGTTAGGCACCTAAGGTTTGGCTACACTACGAGGCTTGTAGCGACCCGGCGGTGCAGCTGCTCTTTGTCGGCAGGAGAGAGCTCCCCCAGCCACAAAAAACTTCCACTCCCCCACAATTGGCAGCACCTTTGTTGGCAGGAGAGCGCTCCTGCTGACAAAGCGCAGTTCACACCGGCGCTTTTAGTCAGTAAAAAAATCCCATATGCAGAGATGTGGTACAGCCCTGTCCCTCAAGCTCCCCTCCACACACAACACCAGCTTGCTGCCGTTGTTTGATCCTCTCATTGGCTGAGGTGTGCAAAGCAGTCGAAGGGCCGGTCTACATTTCCATATTGCTCATTGTAATGGAAGACAGGCAGCTAAATCCCCAGACCCTTTGAACATCTCAACCAGGGTCCTTACAAGGATAAGGCAACTCCTGATTCTCTTCAATGTCTTAATTCCTCTTGCTCAGGTGATTTCCCCCACGAAGGCTTGGCCTACCCTTGAAAGTTAGGTTGACATAGCTACACTGCTCAGGGGTGTGAAAACACCACACCACCTCACCCCCATCGCTATGCAGACCTAGGCCTCAGAGTGGAACCAGCTGTCAATGGGAGTATGCATCCATGGACATAGCTAGCTTTGTTTGGGGGAGGCGGTGTTCCTACACCAATGGACAATCCTCTGCCATTGGTATTGGCTGCGCATGTACTATGGGGTTATGCCAGCATAGCTATGCTGATATAGACTCCATAGTGTAGACCGACCCTATTTCTAAGTAATAGTAAAAGGGTCAGTTTCCACCTTTTCTAGCCTTAAAATGTTCTTGCTTCATTATTCTCTGGAGAGTCTTCAGATTCTTCAAGAGCCTCAATGCATGTACAGCATCCTTTTATTTCACTGAGTTAAATATACAGGCTGATTTCAAGGCTTAACCAACTATGATTATAGCTCAGCTGTCATGGAAAAATCTTTGGACTTGGATCAGGGCAGCTGGAAAAGACGCTGTTGTGCCAGAGCAGCACTGGTGACATCTAGTGCTCCAGACAGAGAAGAGCACCAGATCATTAGTAAAGGGAAATCAGTGAACAGAAGAATAAAGGAATAGAGGGTAAGATGTTGGTCGTTGTAATAGGGTCACCCCGTGATCTGCACCCACAACCGCCTGGTCCCAGAGGGAGCAGTAAGGGAGGTGAATGGCCCAGTCAACTCTGTAGGACTGATGTTGGCTTGGGAAGGTAATGAAGAATGTATTAAGGATGCTAAGTTAATTGGCATAGATTGTAAGGGTTGCAGGAACACAGTCACTTTGGTTAAGGAGAGTTTGGTGATACAGGAGAACAAACTCCCTGGTAAGAGGGTTTACTTTTAAACATATTAGCTTGGAGTGAGTTCTCTGTGACACCACACACCCCATCCATTCATCCCACCTCTGTCCATCCTCCCCCTCCCAATCCATCCATCTATAAACACCCCATCCATTCATCTTCAAACATCCCCACCCCCTCTATCCTTTCCCACCCAGCCCATCCATCCACATACACCTCTTCTATCCATTCCCTCCACTCTCTATCTATCCATCTACCCTAGACATAACCTTCTACTTAGCTACCCCACTCATCCGGATTCATTGTCTCAAGCCCAAGATGTAGCAAAGGGGAACAGTGCTGCCCTCACACACACCCTTTTCTCGCTCCACCTCAGCGCCTTCACACACACAAAGAGATGAAGTCTCACAGAGCCCAAGAGGTGGATCCAGGTATCAATTCTTCTAGGATTTAAATTCAGCCACCTCTGAGGTGGGACATGGCAGCTGTGTAACAGTCACAGAGCAACTCTGTGTGGGGATAGATGTGGGGAAGATCCACCTGGAGTGGGAGGATTTTACGGGTGAGGTCATTGTAGGCATCAGGAATTTGCTCCCAGCTGATATGTGAATAAATAATATTTTAGGCCATGTCTGAGCAGGTTACTCTTATAACCAGAGAGAGTGTGGCTCCAACTCACAGCAGGGAGGCTGCAAGAATATCCTCAGTCTTTTGTCTGTTGAAAGTAGCAGCTTGTCTTCAGTGGAGGAATTTGAAAATTCCACTGCTTTGCCAGAATCTGCTCTGAACTTCAGTGAGGCTTAAAAGGAGTTTGTGAAGACTTCACAAGATGGCTCTTCTCTGGACCACGGGAGAGTTGCAGCTCAGAATAATAATATCCCAGCTGGGGAAGGAAAGGGTATATTTTTTGTAGAAGGGGTTTTGTTGCATAGGGTGGCTCCAACAGGGAAAAGGAGACATGGTGGTGAGGTTTGCAAGCAGGTAGTTGTGCCTAAGAAATACAGAGGAGAGTTGCTGCAGCTAACTCATGATTGTCCATTCACAGGACACTTGGGAGTGGAAAGAACCTCTGTTGGCTTCCCACGTTTGAGGCAATAAGAGATTATTGTAAGAGTTGCAACTTATGTCAGAAGCATAAGACTTTAAAGGGACCCTACAAAGCACCATTGCAACCTCTGCCCATCATTAAAGAGGTGTTTGCCAGAGTGTCTGGATATGTGGGGCCCCTCGCTAAACCTTCCAGGAATGGATAGTAACATAGACTGGTTGTGGTGGATTCTGCCACCTGGTGCTCTGAAGCCACAGCACTAGCTAATGTCGAAGCTGAGACCGTGGCTACAGCTTTATTCACCATTTGTAGCAGAGTTGTTTTTCCCAAAGGAATCATGTCAGTCTATGATGCAAAGTTCATGTCTGCCGTCTTTAAAAAGTGACGGGAATTATGTGGAGTGAGGTATAGATAATGGCTGCCCCCTCTCATCCAGAAACGACTGGTCTGGTGGAGAGATTGACTGGAACGCTGAAAGCTATGTGGAAAATGTTTGTCATTAGGTGAGAGAATGAGTGGGAAGTGTTACTCCCTTGTTAGTCGTTCACATGCAGTGTACTCTAAGCATCTCCTGGCTTTACTGCCCCTTTGATTGATTTGGTCATGGAGTGTAACGAAGAAATTTCTCTGGAGAGCACTGAGATGTGGGAGAGTCTGAACCCCGCCCAGAAGCAGGCAATGGCAGCCCTTTCAAAGCACCACAAACAGGTCATTCCAACCAGCCAGGTTTATTCCATGGAAACTACTCTGCTCCTAGCAAAGCACATTGTGCTAAAGGAGAGATGCAGAAGCAAATTCAGGAGGAGGTGGAAAGCCTGCTGGAAATGGAGGTGATTACTACATCAGAAAGCCCCTGGGTGTCTCCTATTGTGATGGTACCTAAAAAGGATAAAACCATGAGGTTTTGTGTGGACTTTAGGAGGTTAAATGGTATCACCCAACCTGTCCCATATTCCATGCTCCAAATAGAGGATCTACTGGAGGTTTTGGGGGGTGAAAAATTCATAAGTACCCTGGATTTAGCTCATGGGTACTGGCAAAATTCCCTTAAATGCTGATTCCCAAGAGAAATCCGCTTTTATCGTGGCATGGGGCTTAAATGAATGTAAGGTTAGGCCCTTTGGATTAATCAATGCAGAGGCCACCTTCCAGAGGCTTGTCAATGAAGTGTTGCAGGGGTTACAAACCTTTGCCAGGGCTTAATAGATGCCTTGGCTATTTTCAGTAGCTCGTGGTGAGACCACTTGAACCATGTGGAAATTGTGTTACAAAGGCTGAGAGAAGCCAGCCTCACGGTCAAGGTCTCCAAATGCAAGAGGGGGGCTGCAGAGGTATCTTACCTAGGACACAGGGTGGGCAGTGGGTTTGTTCTCCCAGACCCTTTAAAAGTAGAAGCTATTCGGGGTTGGCCTGCCCCACAAAACCCAGAAGCAGGCCCAATCCTTTATTAGTCTGACTAAATATTACCAGAGGTTTGTAAAGGGGTTTAGTGACATTGTGGCCCCATAACAGACCTCAGAAAAAGTAGAAAGCAGAGCGGGTGCTATGGACAGAGGCCTGTGAAAAAGGCTTTCAGAACATAAAAGAGGCTTTGTCTAAAGAGCCTGTTTTGGTCAGCCCTGATTTCAGCAAACCCTTTGTGCTGTGCACTGATGCTTCTAGCACTGGGTTAGGTGCCATGCTAATGCAGGATGGCCTGGTATCCCATTGCCTGCTTGAGTAAAAAAACTGACCCTCACTGAACAGATCTATGCTGTCACTGAGCGGGAAGGTTACGCCATTGTTTGGGCTGCTAAGCCACTTATATTTTTTATTATGTAAATAGGGTTTAAGGTTTTGACAGCTCATTCCCCTCTAATAAGGTTACACCGACCTAAGGAGACCAGTTCTGGACTATTGCACTGGAGACTACAGGAATTTGACATGGAAATCGATCATATCAAGGGGAAGGGAAATGTAGTGGCTAAAGCCTTATCAAGACTCGGGGGATCTTAGGGCATATTCCGGCGCATCGGTGACACCCTTTCCGACACCAGTTTTGCACTGGGAGTGTGACGCATCCGGTTTACAGCTTTTGCCAAGGTTGTAGGTGTCAGCTGAGCATTGACAAATTCACAGCTGGAAACCAGACCAGCTCACCCATATGCTAATATTGTTCAAGATGAGTGTTGAACATGCAAGAATGTGGTTTGGTTCTCTACAATGCTTGAAAGTTGCTACATGCATTAATCTGACTTGTGATGTCCATATCCCATGCTGTAAGGTAATATGTACGTTTTGCTTTATAACTGTAAAATTGCCTGCTCTGAACGTGTGAACCTAGGCAGTAAAAGTGCTTCCCCTGCCCCTCCAGGAGACTAAATGGCCATTGTGGAACATCACAACACAAAGGCTGGTTTAATGGCCCTCTGACACCTGTGAAGATGCTAAGTGTAAGAAAGCATCAGCTTGAATTCTGGCAGAGGGAAATAAAGGTAGCCAACATGAACATTTTTCGTCTCTTTGCTGTATGGATTCTTACAAGGGTTGGAGCTAAGAAGCAAAAAAGCAGAGATCCCCAGGGTCAACCTGGGTTAGCCCTAAAAAGCCATTCAGTGCTGACAAAGCTCTGTCATCTTTTGGAACCATACACTGAACTCATTTGTGTATATATCTTGCCCACTTTAACCTGTAAATAACTCTCTCATGTCTTTTTCCTAGCTAATAAATCATTAGTTTGCTACAAGATTGGCTACCACGCTTGTCTTTGGCATGAGGTCTAAGGTAAGTGACGGGTCTCTTGGGACTGGGAGCAAACTGAATATTTTGATTTTTGGTGTAAGTGACCCTTTATCAGTAAATCCAGTTTGCCTGGATGGCAAGATAGACTGTTAGTGACTCCATGGTCAGACAGTTACAGTGATCCAGGAACTCGTATTTGTTACTGGATAGGTGAGATCTCATTACAGACTAGGCCACCAGTTTGAGGTGTCTGCCCTGCTTTTGATGGTCTGCCCTGAAGTTGGCATGTGTGGCCAGGAACCACTCCAGACTGCGTGACAGAAATGAAAATACCTTCGCCAAATCCACCGCTGCCTCACCCTGGATTTTTCCTGTTCAAAGCGTGTCACTTACTGTCTGGGTGAATGGTGTCTCCATCACCCTTGTGTCTCCTCACCAGGCGTTTGAGGAGTGACCTGCATTTGCCTATATGTGGCAAGCCACATTCTGCTCTGAGGTGCAGTGAGGTTCAGAAAAGGTTCTCTGTGAAAACACTTTCTTCCTCCATTAAGTTGTTCCCTGGGCATAGAGTCAGGTCTGCAGGCTTTACTCACTAAATGTGTTGTCATTACATATTACGACTGGTTGGCTCCACAGACCCAAAACAGCTACTTCAGAAGGAGTTGGATTCTATTTTGGTGCATGCTTCACAGCCGAATAGTTAACTGCTGTAAATTCCTTTGTTGTCAAGGTTGATTTTTTTTTTATTGGTGATGTCAGAGCCAGAAATGACCCAGCCAACTTGGCATTCAGATCCCCCAGTGAGATCTGCTAGTCACTGAAAGGGAATACACAGAGAAGACAAACTTAGGGTTAGGGTTAACCCTAACCCTAACCCTAACCCTAAACCTAAAGTCAGTGACTGGACTTTAACTGAACTTTAAAGAATATCGTCCAGGATGCCAAACCCAAAATTTAACTTTTTACTTATAACTGATTAAGAAAGAAATCATACTGAAATATAATTTCCAGTAGCCCAGTTCTCATGAGCAGTCCTGCAATACTAAACCAGTGTGCACAGCCCAGGGCTCATGAATTATCCTACATTGTAATAATGAAGCGACATTTCTTAACCATTAGGTACGGTAGAATCTCACAGTTACGAACACCTTTGGGAATGGGGGTCGTTCTTAACTCTGAAATGTTCGGGACTCGGAACAAAACGTTATGGGTGTTCTTTCCAAAGTTATAATTGAGCATTGGCTTAATACAGCTTTGAAACTTTACTATGCAAACGAAAAATACTGTTTTAAACCACTTTAATTTAAATGAAACAAGCACAGAAACAGTTTCCTTCCCTTGTCAAATCTTTTTTTAAACTTTCCCTTTATTTTTTGTTAGTAGTTTACATTTAACACAGTACTGTATTGTAATTGTAATTGCTGCTTTTGTGTGTGTGTGTGTGTGTCGCTGCTGCCTGATTGTACTTCTGGTTCCAAATGAGGTGTGTGGTTGACTGGTCAGTTCGTAACTCTGATGCTCATAGCTCTGAGGTTGTACTTAGGGTGACCAGATAGCAAGTATGAAAAATTGGGACAGGGGGTGCGGGGTAATTGGCGCCTATATAAGAAAAAGCCCCAAATATTGGGACTGTCCCTATAAAATCAGGACATCTGGTCACTCTAGTTGTACTGTAAATGCAATTCCTCTTTTCATTCCTGGCTGACACTTGACTATAGCTTCATCAGACTGGGAAACTTGGCAGGTAAGTGGAGTGATTTGAAGTAGAACTGCAGTTCCCACCACAATCCTTGTTTACTGTTAAATTAAAGTTGCTGAGTAATTCCTCCCTTAAGCAAACAGCTGTAAACTGTCCTAGTTACAATTGCAAACACATGAGTGTTGAGAAATTTACCCTTGTGATTACCAATGTCTAATTATTCCTGTTATCGCAAGATGAACTTACCCAGCAAACTCTGAAAAACAGACCTAATCTGAGGGATTCTATTAGGAGACTTTGCCAGCCTAGCACTGTTAATCACCTGTGCATTATAACTCAGTTATCTTCTCCATGGTGTTCCCTTTTCACCTCCTTTCATTTCGGTCTTTGTTGTTTTATATACTCTACAAACTTCGATATCAAGATATCCAGGGTGGTGACCTTGGCCTTTCTGCATGTTCTGTAAAGTTCTCTGTATATCTCTGGCGCCCGGTAAATCATAAAATACAGTGAACAGTAACCATAGGGGCTGAAAGCCCAGCTGTGCTCTGCAGAGTGGCTCTGAAAGGAGCATTGTTGTGTTCAGGGTTTTTCTAACTGGCAGCTGAAATGCTGTTTCTCCCTCAACTGGTAGGGATGATCGGGGCTGGGCCTGGCAGGTTCTTGCATGGGACTGTACACCTGCATGGCCTCTCCCTGTAAAATAATAATAATGAGGTGGTGATGATGTAACTCATGCCAGCTTAGTGTGGTGCTCCGTTCCCTCTGATGTGCCTAGTCCACAGAGAGGATGATAAGCCTGCCTCAGGCTTGGTTGGACTATGTCGGTCTTGTGGGTCCATCACGAGAGCCTCCTAGATTAAGACCCCCAGATTTGAACCCTGCTGCTGCTGACCCACCCAGTTAAGGGGAGGGGCTACATGTGAGATGAGGATTTATGTTTCAGTAGCAATTAACCCCCCTCCCCTGAGATCAGACACTGTTGCACTAGGCAGCGCACACACACGCACACACCTACACTTCAAGCTGGCGATGCAATTTCCAGCAGCAGGAGACATATCTCTGCTAGTTCTGATAGAACTAGAGAACTACAAAGAAAAGTGTAGCTGTGGTGATGTGAGCAGTGGCAGGAGGGGCCAGACACCCTGAGTGACTGAGACAGGGTCATACTTGGGACCCGCTAGCTCCTCCCGCTGCTCGTGCCATCATGTCTGAGCTATTTTTAGTGCACTACCTTGATTAGCACTAGTGTGGTATGTCTCTTCAAGCTGGAAATTACAGTTCCATCTCAAAGTGTAGGTTCTAGGCTTTAAGGTCAGATGGGACCGTCACAATCCTCTTATCTGACAATCTGCACATCTCAGATGGCAAACCGTCACCCATCCACCTCTGTAATATACCCATAACTCTGGCTGAGTTACTGAAGTCCTCCACTGACAGACTTCAAGTTACAGAAAATCCACCATTTACTCTAGTTCAAACCAGCAAGTGACCCGTGACCCATGTTGCAGAGGAAGGAGACACGCCCACCCCAGGTCTCTGCCAATCTGACCTGGAAAAATTCATTCCCAATTCCAAATCTGGTGATCAGTTAAACCCTGAGCATGTGGGTGAGAGCCACCAGCCAGTCACCAGGGGAAGAATTCTCTGTAGTAACTCAGATCCCATCTAGTGTCCCATCTATAGCCATTGGAGATATTTGCTAACAGCAATCACAAATGAGCCACACACCATTGTAGGCAATTGTATTGTACAATCCTCTTTATAAATTTAGGAAGCTTAGTCTTGAAGCCACTTAGGTTTCGTGCCCCCGCTGCTCCCCTTTGGAGGCTGTTCCAGAACTTCATTCCTCTGGTGGTTAGAAACCTTCATCTAATTTGAAACCTAAACTTATAGACATACCCATTAGAGTCTGTCCCTGCCCTCAAAGAATCAGAATCATAGAACCAGAGGGTTAGAAGGGACCACAAGGGACCTCTAGTCCAAGGTGCAGGATTTGTTATGTCTAAATCATTCAAAACAGATAGCTATCCAGCCTCCTTTTGAAAACCTCCAGTGAATGAGTTTCCATGACCTCCTGAGGCGTCTGTCCCATTGTCCTGCTGTTCTTATAGCTAGGAAATGTTTCCTGGGATTTAATCTGAATCTTCTCTGCTGGAGTTTGCACCCATAGCCTCTTGTCCTGCCCTCTGTGGCAAGAGAACAACTTTTCTCATCTTTTTTATGGCAGCCTTTCAAGTATTTGAAGACCACGATAATGCCCCCCCCCTTAATCTCCTCTTTTCCAAACTAAACATACTTAGGCCTTTGCTCATATGGCTTGTGTTCCATCCCTGTGATCATCTTTGTCATTCGCCTCTGGTATTGGCACCTCCTGTGACTTGCATGTGATGCCTCTGTTCATGCAACCTAAAATTGCATTTGCTTTTTTTGCAACAGGATCACATTGCTGTCTCATGTTGAGGTTTTGTTCCACCACAACTCCCAGATCCTTCTCAGCAGTGCTGCTGCCAAGCCACTTGTGCATTTGGTTTTTCTTCCCTAAGTGTAGCATCTTACATTTGTCTTTGTTGAATTTCATTTTGTTCTCTATAGCCCAGTTCTCCAATTTATCAAGATCCCTCTGAATTTTAGCTCTATCCTCCATAATGTTGGTAAACACTCCTCCCTCCACCCAGGTTTGTGCCATCTTCAGATTTGATCAGTATGCTGTCTGGATCCTGCTCTGTACTTCTTTTTGCTTTCAGAGACAGCAGTGGCCAGTACTAAATATTTAATTCAATTTTTCTTTCCCAATCTCATAGTTTTTATGGGCTCTTTATTGCTTATAAATCAAATCCACCTTTTTCGCTGCTTTCATTGCCCTTTGCTTGAGTTAAAATGTTACTCTAATGGCAGTTACACCTTTGTATGTTCAGTGTTTATCTTTCTATCATTCGTCAAAGGACCATCCATCTTTATTATCAGCAGGGTTGGCAGCACCACCTATTGTTAAGGATGCCCAGCACTTCCCACCATAAGACCCTATTTTTAGTTGCTTATAACCTTGTGGAACTTTTAACAGTTTGGGCTGAAATTTTACATGCTGGGTGACTGCTTCAGGAGGATTTTTTTTTAATTTTAATTTCAATGCAAAACAGTTCAGCCAGTTCTGAGACCGAGGCTAGTGGAAAATATGCTGTTTTGCTTATGTTAAAAAAAAATGGGAACTCTTTTTGAGAAGTGGTAGTGCCCCTGATGTGTTGGAGCAGGAACTCGAAATTTGCCTGGCCTTTGTGTCAGGGAGGTGCCTTATGCCGTTACCATGAAAAATATTCCCAACTCTTTAAAAATGATGGTGTGCACATGCTCAGCAGAGACTTGCTGGAGCTTCACAGCTAAAATGTCTGAACATTCTGTCTGCACCGAGCATGCTCCAGCCCAGGGCTGAGCAGGACTAGGCTGCTGCAGGGAGTGCTGGGTTCAGGCACCAGAACGGGAAGCAGGGAGACCATCTCTCCTGTGCTGCCAATGCCCCCCAACTCAGGCAGTGTGGGGGAGGAAGCTGCTTGATTCAAATGCAGAGGGGGAAAGAGCTGGAATGCGGGGAGGGGAGATAGGTTGGAACAACAAGAAAGCTGACAGGAAGGAAGGAATACGTGACCGGGATGGGGGAGGGGAGGGAAAATGGGACTGGGATTTGGGCCTGGGGCAGGGACTAGGCCTGGCTGTGCAAAGAGACTGGGATGTGTGAGCCAAGCAGGGAGACTGAGACAGCCTTAGCAAGTTGACTGGGGCTATGAGTCCAGGATGAAGAATAGGCTGTGTACTGGGGGCGGGGGATGGGGGAGAAGGATTCATAATTTTAAGGCCAGAAGGACCTTAAAAGTCTGACCTCAGAGGAGCCTGGGACTGGAAGCTGGAGAGGGAAACAGGATGGGGGGAAGTAGGACCCAGTGAGTCAGGGAGAGACTCACACTGGATAAGTAGGCAGGGGGAGAAACTGGGACTAGCTGGACAAGGCGACGGGGGTGTGGAGTGGGGGGAAGGAGGTAGCGGGAGGGGAAACAGATCTGACAAGGAGCCAGGATTCAGGGGAGAACTGGGCCTGGGTAGGCAAAAAGACTGGGACAAAGATCCAGGGGGATGAGGGGTGGAGTTTGGACAATGAGCCCAGGGCAGGAGACATGGAATGGGAGCCAGTGGGAACAAGTAGCAGCCAGGGGCAAGCAACGGGAGTCCAGGGGAAGGGAGACAGAAAGATCGGATGAGTAGCTGGGGGTGGGGTGGGAGTAGAGGGGAAGAGTGGGAGTGGGGGGACCAGATATGGATTGGTTACAGAGCGTGCTTATACACACCAGGTGTGTTCATCCTACAGTCCTTTAATGCTCCGCCAGGTATGGCTGAGGTTCGTTTAAATAAGGTGTTTTACAAACAGTGTCACCTAGTGGCTGAACAGCATAATACTGTTTAGCATTTCATTGCACCTGGTAAGTTCTACATTCCTACCATTTACAATATTTACACTATCTTTGAGGTTCAGAAGGATCAGTCTGTTAAGTGTCTCTGAATTATGCTGATTTCTAATTGCAAGACTCGAATGTGTAACAACCTGGTCCTCTGGCTCTCCATTAATTGCAATGACTGGTTGTGGATGGTTTGGAATCCTTGAGTGTTCCTCTGTTTCTGCATCTGCTGTCTGTAGAATTTGCTCTGTTGATTTTTCTTTCTGAGGGTACATCTATACTACCCGCCGGATCAGCAGGTAGTGTTCAATGTATCGGGGATCGATTTATCGCGTCTCGTCTGGATGCGATAAATCGATCCACTAATCGACACCCGTACTCCACCTCGGCAGGAGGAGTAAGCGGAGTCAACGGGGAGCCACAGCAGTCGACTCGCCACCGTGAGGATGGCCAGGTAAGTCGAACTAAGATATTTCGACTTCAGCTACTGTATTCACGTAGCTGAAGTTGCGTATCTTAGTTCGACCCCCCCCCCCCGGTAGTGTAGCCCAGGCCTGAGGAACAAACTGTAGATGTCGATGGTCTCTGTTGAACTCTCCACTGTTAGTCTCGATTACCTATGAGCTGGGCGATGAATTCTTTTTCTTCATGAAGAGCTGGAGTTCCACCATTTTCTCCATCCCGTTTGACATGAACACAGTCACCAGGTTCTAGACCTGGCAGTTCTCTGGGTGACATCTCTTGTAAAAGTATTCATAAGCTCTTTTATCTGATTTAACTACTATCTTCATGTCTGGCCACTTTGGAAACAGGCTATTTTCCAAAGTTGGAACAGTAGTTCTGGGTTGACATCCCATCAGGAGATGTGCTATTGGTGTTGATCTGTAACTCAGAAGAGCAAGGAATGGATCTTCCTGCTGCAGGATTTTCTTGGCTATCCGTACAGATTCCTCAGCCTCTCTATTTGCTTGTGAGTAATGTGGGCTGCTAGTAATATGATCAAAATCACATTACGAATGTATTCGTTTGTTCATAATTCTGCTGCAGTGAATTGTGGTCAGTTGTCCGTCATCAGTAGTTGTTCTGGAATACCGACGTGAGCAAAAGTGCACTCAAGTTTCTTGATAACACTGCAACATGCTTTTGTCTTTCAAGTATGTTATTTCTATATACCTGGAAAAATAGTCCACTCTGGTAAGGCAATGATGTCCTCTGAATTCACATAAATCTGCCACCAGTTTCTTCCAAGGTCTCTCTGATAGGGGTGTTTTGTATGCTGTATGGCTCAACATTGAATCTTACGTTGATTTGTACTGGATCTCCTTTCAAAAGTCCAGTATCATCAACTCCTCCATTAAGTTCTTCCATCTTTCTCACTAGACTCGTCACAGCTGCCACACTGTGACTGAGAAGGCTGTTGGTCTTTGAACCTTTGATCACATGCTCTCCAAATGCATAGCTTCTCTCTTCTTAAATTGTTTCTGGGGTGAACTGGCCCATGCAGTTCAGCATCCCTCCACGGCTAGTCAGAACTGCATCAGGCAAGCTCAGCTCTAAGAGGGGTTGAAGGTGATTGCAAGACCCTTCTGAGATAACCTTGATGTCCGTTACTGAGTCAATTTTAAAGTCAATAGTTATATTCAGTTTCACTCTCCAGGCAGGCTCCATCATCACAAGTGATAGATCCCAGGATCAATGGCTCTTGATTATAATATGAGTCAAGTCCCTGACTGCTTTGGTTCGGCAAACAGCTGACCGTATCCTTATTTGGTGCAGGTATCACACCATGAGCTCTGGTTGGACAGATATCATCTCTTGGGATATCGCTTTTTCCACACCTTGTGCACATAGGCTGGACTTTGTCCCTCTTAGCCTTGGAGTTCTCTCTCCTGGCCTCAGGGGTTTTATGATAATGACTTTTAACACTTCTGTGTCTAGTTATAATTTCTAAGCTAGTTTCAGGTTTTTCAGATTTCTCAAGTTGCTCTAGGTCAGGAGTGGCCAACCTGGGGCTCCGGAGCCACATGCGGCTCCTTAGAAGTTAATATGCAGCTCCTTGTACAGGCCCCGACTCTGGGGCTGGAGCTACAGGCACCAATTTTCCAATGTGCCGGGGGGTGCTCGCTGCTCAACCCCTGGCTCTGCCACAGGCCCTGCCCCCACTCCACCCCTTCCTGCCCCCTCTCCTGAGCCTGCTGTGTCCTCCCTCCTCCACCTTCCCTCCCCCCCCCACCCCGAGCCTCCTGCTTACCATGAACCGCTGATCAGGAGGTGCAGGGAGAGAGGGGGAGGCGCTGATCGACAGGGCTGCCAGTAGGTAGGAGGCACTGGGAGCAGGGTGGGGGGGAAGCTGATGGGGGGCTGCTGACGTATTACTGTGGCTCTTTGGCAACGTACATTGGTAAATTCTGGCTCCTTCTCAGGCTCAGGTTGGCCACCCCTGCTCTAGGTTTTGCTGTTTCAGATAGCTCTGCTATTTGAATAGGTGTGTCAACACTGTCACCACCTGCTCTGATAGGGCTTATGGGCATGAATAACCTCTCTCTGAAAACACTCAGACCAAGGGTTCATCTACTCAGCAGTTGGGCAGGTGCTTCCTCGCATGGGTAGACAGACGCACTAGCTCTGCCTGAGTTAGCATCCGAACAACAGGCGTGGCTGTGGCAGTTAGGTTTAAGCTCAAGTCCCTTTTCCAGCCACACACAAGTCAGTGTGGCTCAGGCCAGAAACCCCTCTGGGCTTGGCCCTTCATACCTGGCTGGGGGGTGGGGGGGTTAAAGCGTTGGTCCCGCTCTGATGTGGGTCAAAAGCCCAGGCATTTTGCAGCGTGGACACAGCTCAAGTCCGGGTCACCAGACTCAGGTCTATAGAGTTCACCAAGACTATCCCACGATCCCTTGGGGCTGTGCTTCCCAACCCGTCCATCCCCAACCTTCCCATTTGCTTCCCAGGAACCAGATGCAATCTCCTGGGTCGGATGCAGCTGCTTAGCATTTAATCCTTCATCTCCATGCCAAGTGCTCTACTGAAAACAGTCAACTGTCATGTGTATTAGCTATGGATGGCAGTAAGAAGTCCTGCATCCAGTGCACTGATGGCTGGCCAGAGGAACTCAGCTGGATTCTGATTAACCTCTGCTGCGAGGCGAGCAAGATATGGTCATGTCTGCAAAGCTCTATCGGAGTGACTGGCCTCGCTGGGGATTGACCATACAGCAGCCCGATGGAGGGAGCAAATCAAGCAGGTGAAGACAGACTACCACAAGTCCAGGATGCTAACGGCACCTCTGGGAACCCCTGTTTTCCTTCCTCTTTTACAAGGAATTTGCTAGGGTTCTGGGTACTGTAGTGAGCACTGAGCCCAGAGCGTTACATGACAATCTGCTGAGTGGGGATAGCACCCTTATAACCACCAGGGCCGGCTCCAGGCACCAGCGAACGAAGCAGGTGCTTGGGATGGCCAATGGGAAGGGGCAGCATGTCCGGGTTTTCCGTGGCAATTCAGTGGCGGGTCCCTCAGTCCCTCTCGGACTAAAGGACCTGCTGCCGAATTGCTGCCGAGGAATGAAGCAGCGTGGTTCAGGTGCCACCGAAGTGCCACCGATCGCGGCTTTTTTTTCCCCCTTCACCGCTTGGGGTGGCAAAAAAGCCTGAGCTGGCCCTGATAACCACCCAGTCCTGGGCACCACCGGAGGAGAGCCAGCTGCTGGATGAAGGGCAAGAAGTGACCCTGGAGCTGAAGCCAATAACCGAAGGAGCAGCTCCTGCACATCCTGGCTCCGTACTCAGAGGAGCTGTTTGAGGGTGGCCCTGGGGAGCAGCTGGCTGCAGAACCAACACCAGAGCAAGCCCAGGAGCCAGAGACTGCTCAGTTTCTGCCACTGTGATGGTTTTTATTTAATATAGGGATGGGACGGATTTCTGGCTTATGGCTCTAAGTTATTAATACAAGCCATGGTTTTGGTGTGCGTCCTTTCCTCAGCAGAACACATGCCATTCCGCTAGTGCCACCCCCTCCCCCGACACCATGTGGGATTCAAAATGGACCCCCCGCCCCCAACCAGAGGAAGAAAGTTAAACAAGCAGTGAGCCTGACCTTTTTACTAGTATCTCATTGCTTGTTATTGGTATGGGCTGGGGCTCCACAGCTGATAGCGTCACGTACCATCCCTGTTTAATACAGCCCACCTTATTCATCAGCCACACCTATACTCTCCCAGGCCACCTGTAAACTGAGTCCCCAAAAAACCTGGCTGCTATGAGTCCAAACAACACCGGAGTCTGTAGTTGGTCCATAACTAGCTTAAATGAATCCCAGTTACAGTGGAGAGTGTCAGTCTGTCTGTGTTCAGTGTTCCCACAGCTGGCAGTCAGGCAGGTCCGTGCATGGACACAGGGTGCTTTGTAAGGAGGCTGAATGTGGATCCAGGCCAAATCAGCATCTTGTTGATTTTTTGCCATGAATTTTCATCCGTTTCTGACAGGCAAAAGCAAACGTTTCATGAAGTAGGAACTCCAGATGGCTGGGCAGGGCACACTTATTAGGTTCACCTCTGTAACTCAAGAGCCCCTGCATTCCATGATATGCTGGTTGGCCACTAGATGCCTAAGTATCTCCTGAGCATAGATGGATGGCTGTCCTCCATTGATCTGGAACAAAAGTTCACACTTACACTCAGGGACCTGCAGAATATCAGAGCTCTCCAGAGCTTGCCTGCCTGATGTGATTGAAAAACCATAGCTAATAACGAGACCGCTCATCATCCCCGCCCTCCTGGAGAAAATGAGGGGGATGTGGAAATCACTTCAACTGCATTTTGTATGTGTCTCGCACCATGATGTGGGATGGCTTTCAGGGCTGCTCCAAAGGACATCAGAAGTATCCGGTGTTTTTTGATGTTAATAAAATAATGTCCATCGATAAAAAGCATCATCCTTTGACCTTGAATTACAGCAGCCCCTTTGACAGTGGAAAATGTATTTTTTTTAATCGTGATCAGACAACAATGTGCTCTTCCTTTTTTCCTTTCAAAGCCCTTCCACCTCCATAGAGCAAACACGCATCCCACCTACTGCGGGCAAGAAGAAATAGTCGGAGATGAGCCGAGGGAGAGACTCTAGATAAAATGAATCAGCAAAGAGAGTTCCAGAAAGGCCAAAAGGCTAAAGATGTAAGAAGGGTGGAAAGAGACACAGAGGCTGCACAGCACAAGGAGACAATGGTGGACAGATTAATAGGGGGGAGGGATGGCTCAGTGGTTTGAGCATTGGCCTGCTAAACCCAGGTTGTGAGTGCAATCCTTGAGGGGGCCATTTCAGGATCTGGAGCAAAAATCTGTCTGAAGGTTGGTCCTGCCCTGAGCAGGGGGTTGGACTAGATACCTCCTAAGGTCCCTTCCAACCCTGATATTCTATGATTTTATGGCACATGCCTGCAGGCTGAGGGAGGATGCCGGCGAGCAAGAGAAGAAACTGTATGAGTGATGACTTGTGCACATGGCTACCAGTCTGCAGGCTCTATTGCTGCCTTCAGCGCCTGCTCCAGCCCCATCCCCTGAGTACCCTCCATGCTTTTGTGTCCGGCAGACTGTGCAGTCTTTGGACAATTCAGAGGGTGGCTGGATCATGTCATAGACAAGCAATGGTAGCACACAGACTGGACAAATGTACCCAGTGCAGTCAGCCACTCCAGTCCAGTCACAGCCTGCATGTTCAAAATGCACCAGAACGGCCAAAGAGAACCAAGGGACAGGGGACATCCAGGAATAGCTGGACGTGACATTTGGAAACATGCCCTTTTCACGGTTTTTGCACTTAGTGTGTTTGTTGTGCTGTACATTTGGATGACAGCCAGTCTGCCTTTCTGCTTCTTCCAGTGGTATGTAAATAACTGGGTAAAATAAAGTGTTTGAATTTGCACACAGGGATACAAGAGCAAGTTTTATTATATGTCATGGTAAAAGTGGCACAAACTAATGAGGAATCCAGCAGTATCTTGAGTTCACTCATGGCCAGAAAGCCCTCTTCTCTTCTCAGACATTGTACAGAACACAGCAGGCCACAATAAAGTCAACTGCACTGATGACAATGGGGTTGTACTTTGGGTGGCCAACCCATCCCACCATCCATGCAGTGTGGCTATACTTGTATTTTTGGCATGCTAGCTTGATGAAAGCTGGCATATATGTGTCTGCTTGAGCTGGGAATTACACTTCCAGCTCCAGTGTAGATGTACCCTGAGTCTGGTTTATTATGGGTGAGGGAAGCTGCTTATACACTCAAACAAGGGCACTACATGAGTCTAACAGCACCCTGAGGTCTACCAGTATGGTCACTACAGGGCATTGAGCATCTCTAAACAAGAGTCAGGTATCTGTTGCAGATTAGTGGTACATTACAGGCTGTTCCTGATCTGTTCTATGCTTCACAGAATAACCATGAGACATGGAAGACCCTTTATCGTGAAGTTGGTTGTGGCCTTGTGCTCATGGAAGAGAGGCCCAGTGGTTAGGCTGTTAGCCAGCAACCTGGGTTCAGTTTCTGGCTCTGTGTGCCCGTGGGCAACTCATTTTCTATCTCTGTTAGTCAGCTGCCATGTGTAACCTCCCTGCCTCCCCCTGAGGTGTTGGAAGGTGCTGAGATACTACCATAGTGGGGCCATCTGAGTCCCTGAGATAGGTAGGTGGATTGATAGAAGACCCAGCCAAGGGAAATGACATTGCCCAGTTACAAGTCAAAGCCAGTTACATGTGAGCTTTGGTCCATCTCTTGTTGGCCCCACTGAGAAGGGCGGCTCCCAAAGAGCGCCACAGATAAAATGACCAGAGCAAAGTTCTTGTTTGTAACCTTTGATTGCAGATTACAGGGAACCAGCGACATTTATCCCAATAAACCAGCAAGAACAGAGCTTGATTTCCTTCAGTAATGAGGAGGAGAGGAACAGCTAGTTCCTCTTTCACACTGACAAATTTGACATAGTGCGTCACTCTGCCCCTGAGTTACACAAACATTATAAACATGAATCAGTTTCAAAAAGTAACCAGGAGACCAACCAACAAATATTCAAAAATCATTATCTAGAAGGCGGACATGTGCCCAAGATGCCACGTTAGACTAACTCCGTTTTCCAGCAAAAATAATCCAGAGCTGAGCAAGAAGTAAAAAATCGAAACAACGGGATTAGCGAGCACGTTTGTGAATAAAAGTGCTTACATTGGTTCTCTACGATTTGTGGGCACATATTTTTTGTTATTCATGAATACTTGGACAACTACTGGGTATTACTGAAAACATCCCTGAACCCTGAACACTCATCAGTTTTCCCACTAATGATTCTTTAGCCAAAAATTCACAATAGAGAGAGCATCATTCATCGTTCCTATTCTTTGTTCTCCTGTTTAAAATGTGTCCATCCTGTAGTCATGCAGCAGAAACAATACAATGGGACGGAAACAGCACAGTCACAAACAAATTGAATGTAACAGTGCAAGGTCATGCACTTACGGACTAACAACAAGAATTGTGCTGTAAGATGGTGATTTGGAAGCGACAGAGGAGGAGAAAGACCTGGGAGTATTGGTTGATCACAGGATGACTATGAGCCACCAAAGTGATGCAGCTGTGAGAAAGGCTAATGCAGTCGCAGGAAGCATCAGGCGAGGTATTTCTAGTAGAGACAGGGAAGTGTTAGTACTGTTATACAAGACACTGGTGAGACCTCATCTGGAATTCTGTGTACAATTCTGGTCTTCCATGTTTAAGAAAGATGAATTCAAACTGGAAAAGGTGCAGAGAAGGGCTGCTAGGATGACCCAAAGAATGGAGAAAACTACCTAATAAGAGGAGATTCAAAGAGCTTGTCTTGTTTAGCCTAACTGAACAAAAGCTATGGGGAGCTATGATTGCTCTCTATAAATACATCAAAGGAATAAATACCATGGAGGGAGAGGAGTTAGTCAAGTTAAGCATCAGTGTTGACACAAAAACAAATGGATATAAACTGGCCATCAACAAGTTTAGGCTTGAAATTAGATGAAGGTTTCTAACCCATCAGAGGAGTGAAGTTCTGGAACAGCCTTCCAAGGGGAGCAGTGAGGTCACAAAAACCTAACTGGCTTCAAGACTGAGCTTGAAAGTTTATGGAGGGGATGGTATGATAGGATTGCCTACAATGGTATGTAGCCGTTGTGAAAGTAGACTGAATTAGATTGTAAAAGTAGAATGGATTAAAGAATGCTGGATGTTCCTTTAAGCAGGAATGAGGAATGTTGAAATAAAGTTGTCAGGAAGAGAAACATTAAGGTATGGAACAATGGGTCCACTTAAGCTAATGGTGGGACATTAGCAGGAGACTGATAAGAGTTAATAAAGAAATAAGATATGTATGTCTAGCCCCAGGTAAACTTATCAGTTCTGTTCCCTTTGTTATCTTGTTAAGTTCCCGCCCTTTTTATCTGTAAACAAAGTAGTTTAAGCCTTGCATGGCACTCACACATTATCTGGCTGTATTAGCAGAGCTCTTTGCTAATAAAACAGCGTGGTCTGACAAATTGTGAGTCCTGAATCTGACTTTGCAACAGGTAGTAGCAAATATCTCCAATGGGCGGTGATTGGATACTACATGGGGAGGTTCTGAGTTACTACAGAGAATTCTTTCCCAGGTGTCTGGCTGCTGGGTCTTGCCCACATACTCAGGGTCTAACTGATCGCCATATTTGGGGTCAGGAAGGAATTTCCCCCCAGGTCGGATTGGCAGTGCCCATGGGCGGGTTCACCTTCCTCTGCAGCATGGGGCACAGATGACTTGCAGGTTTAAACTAGGGTAAATGGTGGATTCTCTGTAACTTGAAGTCTTTAAACCATGATTTGAGGACTCCAGTAACTCAGCCAGAGGTTGGGGTCTATTGCAGGAGTGGGTGGGTGGGGTTCTGTGGCCTTTGATGTGCAGGAGGTCAGACTAAATGATCACGATGGTCCCTTCTGGCCTTAAAGTCTATGAGTAAGCAATACAATGGTACAGAAACAATACAATCACAGAGAAAAAAATGCAGTGATCAACCACACAGCAGGGATGAGATTCACTCTGTGCAGAGGGCCAACACAACATTTACATACCATTCGAAGTCCTACCATGCCCAGCAAAAAGCAGCAAATCAAAGCAAACAGCGTATCAGAACCAACCTAAGGTGAAAATGGTTTAGCCAAGCTATTATGTGACTGGAGACTATGTGCTAAGTGCTATGAGGTAGGACCTGAGTATATGCATGTCTAGTGCTATGGGGCCCTGGTTCTGGATGGGGCCCCTGGCAGATGCTATAATGTTAATATTCAAGATGAGAGAAGGAGGGTCTAGCCACTGGTGCTATCTGACGCTTGAGGTGCTATGTCAGGTCAGTTGGACCCCCGCACTGATGTCCATCACATCGCCAGCACTTTCTCTGAGCCAGATCTGGGGCTGGTCTAAGCCACTGTTGGAGGTCAGGGCTGTAGGAAGCAGCCATGTGTGTAAACTGCTATGAGATCTCTGGGTGGGCAGTGCTATGAATGCCTAAAGTATTATCATCACCGCTGGAAGTAGGATGCCAGTCTGGACCAACCAATAGCCCGGTGTGGTATGACCAATCCTATTACACCTCTACCTCAATATAACACTGTCCTCGGGAGCCAAAAAACCTTACTGCGTTATAGGTGAAACCACGTTATATTGAACTTGTTTTGATCCACCGGAGTGCGCAGCCCTTCCCCCCACCCCGGAGCGCTGCTTTACCATATTATATCCGAGTTTGTGTTATAGCGGGTCGCATTATATCAAGGTAGAGGTGTATGTGGAATCTATTCCCAAACCTCCCCTGTATAACCCTGGCTTCTCTTTTGCCAGGCTGTAGAGAAGCTAATAAATATTATACTATTACTTGATTATCCCTACATAATATATTGTTACATCTGGCTTAAGGGGATTTTACAAAAGACTCCTCTTCTCCCTCCCCGCCTCCTCTGGCTGTGGCCATTTTGTGTTCCAGGCACCTGAGCAAGAGGCCGCTGGTCAGGCGGAGCCGAGGGCCTGCTGCCTAGGACCAAAGAGCTTGGCCCTGAAGCTAAACCCCTTTGTTTACTCCCACTGGCTCACTGATTCTCTAGGTTAGAATCAATCCTAATCCCACAACCGTTCATTAACCGGCAGCCACTTCCCTTCCAGGAGCAGTTCTCTCCACAGGGGCTGGGAGAAGACAGTGAAACACAGGATGTGAGAAGACATGCAGCAGACACTCAGTTCTGCTCGCTCAATACCTGTGGCAGTGGGCAGTGTTCTATAGTGGGGCGTCACCCGGGTGATTTACTATATAACTGTGTGTGCCAGCGTGCAGTAATTCAAACACCATGCAAACACTGTTGTCATTTACCCCGCACATAAACATTGGGTGATAAGTAGCTGCCAAACCCACGGGCAGCCCATGCATGCAGTGATATTTTTCCCAGAGATTTCGTGTTCTGCTCTTTTCTGAGCTGATGCGATATGAAGTCTTTTTACAGCCACTTGATTACTGTGTGTGGGAATCCTCTCTGCACTTTACAGCAGCTCAGCCATTGTCCTCGTGTCTTCCTGGGGAAGAGGGAAGACGCCAGCAACTTGAAGACCAGAGTCAGTTGAATACCAGGATTTGCCAAATAAATTATCCAATGACTATCCCCTGTATTTACTGAATAATTCACTGAACTAATATTTGCCGTACAATACATTCTCTTAGTGTGGAGGGATAGCTCAGTGGTTTGCATATTAGCCTACTAAACCCAGGGTTGTGAGTTCAATCCTTGAGGAAACTACTGAGAGATCTGGGGCAAAATCAGTACTTGGCCCTGTTAGTGAAGGCAGAGGGCTGGACTCAATGACCTTTCAAGGTCCCTTCCAGTTCTAGGAGATAGGTATATCTCCATTTATTTTAGATTGACTATCACTCACTCAATCATAGAATACATGACTGGATGAAAACTGCCAACACTCTCAGATAATGCATTGGCTGGACAGTATGTGATCAAATGTCATTAAATGACGCGCTTGGAGAGTCTGCAGAGATTTCAGTCAAGGAAAGGCTGTGGTCACCTGCTTGCTCAATGGTGGTTCTTACAAGGGGGTGGTGTTTCCCCTCTCTGCAGAAAGACAGCACATGGCCCAGGTCCATAGAGTTTAAGTGGTATAAGGGCCTTCTGGTGGATCTCGCTGTCTCTATCACCATACACACCCATCTATCAATCTATTCTATCCACCTCTATTTCAGAGAGAGCCTTCTGTCCAGTGTTCCAGATAGGAAGGAGTTGGAGAGAGAGATTTCCTCATTCTATCTGAATCCAAAATTGAAGCGGAAAATTCATGCCTGACCCTGGAGGAAAGGCAGAGGCAGTAGAGACAGCATCACGCTGTGGAGCCACCTCGTCAAGAATGGGGCTCAGTGTGTCCAAACACCATCTGACCCCCTCCTGGGTGTGTCGCACCCTCCTCTGGCAGATACCTGACGGGTCTGGCTGCAGTGGCACAGCTTGTCATGCCCACCAAGTCTCATTGAGCTGTATTGAGCTGAACGGTGTAGCTCTGGGTCTGTCTCTGTCAGCAGAGGGTTCAGATAAGTGCAGGACACAGAGTGGAATGAGAAGGATCCATGACTCGCTATCCTAAATTGGTTCCCTTCTGGAACAAATCAAGAGGCCTGTATTCTCTGGCCTGTGTTAGGCAGGAGAGCAGAGCAGATAATCACAGTGCTCCCATTTGGTCTTAAAAGCCATTAAATCAGGGGTAGGCAACCTATGGCATGGGTGCCGAAGGCAGCACGCGAGCTGATTTTCAGTGGCACTCACACTGCCCGGGTCCTGCCACCGGTGCGGGGGGACTCTGCATTTTAATTTTGAATGAAGCTTCTTAAACATTTTAAAAACCTTATTTACATACAACAATAGTTTAGTTATATATTATAGACTTACAGAAAGAGACCTTCTAAAAAGGTTAAAATGTATCACTGGCACACAAAACCTTAAATCAGAGTGAATAAATGAAAACTCGGCACACCACTTCTGAAAGGTTGCCGACCCCTGCATTAATCTGTTGGTATTAGGGATAGATATTCCTTACATGGAGTGACTCAAGATAAGGCAGATTTACATCTGCTGCCCTCTCCCCAACCTCAAGCCCTGAGACAAGGCCAGTACCTGTGGGGGAGATAGTGGGGGTAGGGGAGGGCAGCAGCTTCAGCACATGTTACTGAGCATGCTCGGTACAAGCCAAGCAGCAACTCTGTGGCAATGGGGCACGTGGTTCCCCCCGCCACACACACACACACACACACACACATGCATCGTCTCTGCTCCAGCCTGATACACCTCTTCCTAGCAACAAAAATCTTGTCTGCATGAGCAGTGGAGTTGCGAGCACCCCTCGATAATGTCCACATTCAGCTCGGTACAGGGACTTCGGTACAAACTCCGCAGTGTGCACAGCAACCTTTCCAGACTGTTGCCAGCAGGCATTTTGGAGCCTCTTAACGAGAGTTTGGTTTTGAACATGTTTTCAGCCCTTCGGATTCACTTTCTGAAAGCTCTTGTGCGAGAAGAATTCCCGTCTGAGAGCCTGAGTGCTGGGGTGTAGCTGGGATGGATTGAAATGAAACAACTCATTTTGGAGAAGCGTGCAGTGGTTAAACCATCCAGCTGGGGAACAGAACCAACACCATGTGACCTAGTATCCAATAACACAGCTCTAATAACAGGGTCGATCAGCAGCCCCCCATTCCCCTAAGTTCCCTGTGCGGCAGCTGCCCAGCAGGTTAGCAATTGCAGCTGTCCCTCCCCCACTGCCATGTGCTGCTCCTGCCCCCTGCCTTGGAGCTGCTCCTCGAGCCTCCTGCTTGCTGTGCAGGGGGGAGGGGGAAAAAGGGGGCTAATGTCACGGTGTTCCCCTTCCCCTTGCTCCTTCCCCCCACTTACCCCATCTTCCATAGAGCCGGGGGGGGCGGGACGGACACGACAGGGCTCAGGACGGAGGGAGTTTGCTGGCAGCAGCTGCTGTCTCAACTTGCTGATCTACTTAGAGTGGGGTCAGCATACTTAAAGGGGAAATGCTCGTGTCTCTCTCTCTCTCACAAACAGTGTGTATCTCTGTCTCTCTCTGCCATGCTGTCTCCCCTCCCTCCATTTCTGTGCCTTGTAGAGTGTGAGGCTACATTAACAACAATGGATTAACCCTTGAGTGCTCAGCCAATTGTTAGTTCATCATTTAGCAGTAAGGCATTCCCTGGGAAATATCCCACCGTCTTCCTCCCTCTGACTTCACCACCTCAAGCAAGCTTCACAATCATCATTGCTGTGTACCAGTATTAACTTGTTTGTTTAAAACTTATACTCTGTGCATGTGTGTGTAAATATATATATAATATAGTTTTTGTCTGATGAAAAAAATTTCCCTGGAACCTAACCCTCCCCCTGTTTACATTAATCCTTATGGGGAAATTGGGATTTGCTTAACATCATTTCGCTTAAAGTCGCATTTTTCAGGAACATAAGTACAACGTTAAGTGAGGAGTTACTGTATGAACATGTGACATTAACTATAAGGATCACGGTTGTTGTCAAATGCCACCGATGTGGTGCTGTGCTCTGTTCAGTAATAACAGTCGGCTGCGTGCGTGTGCTGTCCCGCCTCTGCGCAGATCGCTGGCACAGCAGATCTTGAGCAAACCGCCTGATGACCACTGACTCTAATAAGGTACGACGGTACCCAGCCAGCTTTAGTGTCAAATGAAACACTGTCTCTAGCTCCCCGGATCAGATGTCTACAGTTCTGCTAGTACATATGTGCTCCCTAGGGTGACCAGACAGCAAATGTGAAAAAGCGGTACAGGGGGTGGGGGGTAATAGGAGCCTATATAAGAAAAAGACCCAAAAATCAGGACTGCCCCTATAAAATCGGGACATCTGGTCACCCTAGTGCTTCCTGACAATGGTCCGGCCCAGTCAGTGGCAGGATTTGCCACTGCCCCCTAGGCCAGACAAAACCATTCACTCAGGGATGCATTCGTATAGACAGGTACAATCAGGTGACACATCACTCGTGACGCATTGAGGTACAAGCTCTCTGCGCATTAGGGTGCTGCCTCTCTCCTACAGGTTGGTTCAAACAAACAAGTCTATCCATCATATTGTCCTTTTGACCCTGTCTTTCGGGTGCGTCACCCTGTTCCGTGTTCTCTGTGGAATGTGTTCGTACCAGGATGTTCTGGTGCCATCCTGGCACGCGTTCATCTTATTAGTGCTTATATGTGTATACATGCTTTTAGCAGCCTTCTTCTTGCCGACTTCTGGGAGCAGGGCCTGCCTCTGGCTCACAGCTTAACTTTGCTTTATGTTAGCAAGGTCTTGACCAGTTCAGGCCTCAGGCCTCATACCGGGCCTCTGATACCAAAGGGTTTATGTTTCAGGGACTCATCTTCAGGGGCGGCCCCAGGCACCAGCACGCCAAGCGCGTGCTTAGGGCAGCAAGCCACTGGGGGCGCTCTGCCAGTAGCCGCAATGGTGGCAGGCAGGCTGCCTTTGGCAGCTTGCCTGCGGGAGGTCCGCCGAAGCCGTGGGACCAGCGGACCCTCCGCAGGCAAGCCGCCGAAGGCAGCCTGCCTGCCGTGCTTGGGGTGGCAAAATGCCTAGAGCCGCCCCTGCTCATCTTTCTACAACGGTGTCGTCGCATCACCGGTTTGGTTAAGTGGCAGAACTAGTTTGGGACCATTCAAAGCATAATCTAATGTTCCACATTCAAAACAATCAAACAAACAACTTTACTTGTTTTAATTTAAAATTGGGCTGCCAAATTTTCAAATGGGAGTGCTGGTGCCTTGATGTAGGCTCCTAAATCCGTATTCAAAGAGCCTGAATTTTAGAGGCACCCTGAACACTTGCCTTTCCCACTGCTTTCAGCACTCTGCAGGGCTGTGTTAGATCCTTGGGGGCAACAGTTTTAGGAAGAAATCACTGGAGACACAGAGAGCTGTAAACCTTGAAAGCAGCCACACACTGACCTAACCAAAAACCAGCCAAAACGGGCTGGGCTAGCCCCTAATAATCTAACTCAGTTGCCATGGCAACACAAAAGTCTATTACCACGACAACCAGATACACAGCAGGCTGGCCCTAGAATCTGCATTTCCCTAAAACATACTTTCCCCTTCCCATCACCTCATTCATCTTCCCCAGCAGCTCAGTGACCTGGTCACCGGACATCATCCCTTAGGGGAACTGCGATTGGTTTCACACTCGGGATGACTGTCGCCCAGGACACAGAGCCAGCACAAGGCCTACGCATTACTGACGTGCTAGCTAGACCCTATTGTGAAGGACTAAGTGGGACTTCAGCGATGCCTCGGCCCTGTGCTGGCCCTTTGCATGGGGGTGAAGTGCACCCTCAGCACATCGGGGAGCCGGTTAGTCCACGTACCAAGCCCAGTGAAGGCACTGGTAGCTGACCGTGTTCTGCACCTCCCAGGAGGCACTGAGCAGCTTGCAGTATCGGGCCTTTGATCTCCATCACAGCTGGGCTACCGAGGTTGTCAGAGATGAATTCAAGCAGAAACACCAAGGTACAGGCATAAAACTTCAAACAGATTGATCACGGTGTATTGAGTGTTATCATAGAATCACAGATTATCTTTTATTTGGCCTCGTTTCTACCTGGGCACTTCGGTTGGCTCTTTGCCAAGGAGGTTATAATTGACCCTAGCCAGTGACGGTGATGTCTTAGTTACACAGTAACCACAGGAGAACCCTTTAAAAATCACACCTCCTTGTCCTCAGGTTACAGGAAACCAGGTCCAAAGAACTTCTAGGCAAGGCGAGAGCTGAGAGGCACATCCCGAGACTTCTGGTCACCATGAAGGCTCTCGCGGCTGCAGTTCTGTGCCTGTGCACCCTGGCAGCGTTCTCTGACTGTGTCACAGTCCAGGTAAGAGTTCTTTAATTCCTCCTGCAGCCCCAGGTGCAGCGCCTAGAGCTCAGCAGGATTAGCTTGCGGCAGCAAACTGGAAAGTACCCGCCCTTCTGACAGTCTATTGTTACTTTCATCTTTAATAATACCCCTAAAGGGCAGGAGGCGATGAGTGGGCAATACAGCTGGTCATACAGGAGGCTGCTTCTGATGCACTAACTTTGACCAGACTGTGTAAGGAATAAATTCCAATTCCAGTTGTGTAGTACGTGCCAATTCAGGAACAAAATCCCACCCAACATTTACTTTAAAAAACCCAAATCAATGAACCGAAAAACAACCAAACAAAAGACACCGGAGAACTAACGTGACATTGGCAAGCCACCACCTCGTTCGCTTTGCCTGTATTCATATCCCTTCCCCACTCCCTGGTCACCCTGCCCATTCTGCGCCTGTCCTTTGCATTCAGGTTGTAAGGTCTTTGAGGCGGGGTCTTTCTCTTACTCTGTTTGTTCAGCAAAATGGAACTTTGATCTTGATGGACCCTCTTGGGGCTACAATCAATAATACAAATAACACTTATAACCATAATCATAATCAGTTTCTTCCTCTGCTAGGCAGGTGGCTATTAGCTTGTCCCCATCTGTCCCCTCCAACTGCAGTAACCATTATGCCCCAGGTATTTCAGTACATAAATTTGGGTTTAATGGGTCCCTGGGTTTGATTTTAAACTAGTGCCTGAATTTTTTTGGAAATAACTGAGAACGCGGAAAAGTGCAGTGAGATAAAACTCAGCAAGCTGCCTATGTGTCAGACAGGGAGCAAATCTATTTAGGAAAGAGGTGGGAAGGATAAAGAATTTGGGATTAGAAAAAAAAAACCATATACAATACACTAACTTAATGATCAATATTACAAAGCCTAGTCAAAAATATCTAATAACGTATAAGATTTACTCAAAATCAACACTTTCCTGCAGGAAAAGAGGAATTCTGGCTGAATTTTCCATTAGGAAAATCTAAACAAGTGTTTTATTTCTGGTCAATATTAATGTATGTGTCCTCCTGAGCTGCTGCAGTGCCTCATGGGAGATGTAGTTCAGGTGTTTCATGCTCCCATTCTCCCTATAGGCCATGGATAGAGTACATTTCCCATGGTGCATCATGATGTCTTCCTGTGGCACATTGTGGTGCATCGTGGAACCACCATGGTTCGGTAGGCCTGGTTACATTGGCTCACACAAGGGATCTGTGAGGTCTGCTCAGGCTTGTGTGGCCATGGTGTGACTCCTCTGCTCGGGTACCTGTCGGCAGCCTATCTCACCCTCCTCAAGCTTGGAGGCATCCCCTCAGATGGACAGTAGATGGGCAGAGGGTGGCTCTCATCCACCTCCCCGATCCTACTCCTTCCAGCTGGGGGCTGTTTGGCAAAGAGAAGCAGGTCCCACGAGGGATGCTCCATAGGAGTCTCCTCTCCCTGAACTCCTCAGGCACATTCTAGAGGCTGGGGTTCTATAAATGTTTACTGTCCCTAGTACAACTAATCTTACACTGGTATATAGAATCATAGAATCATAGAATCTCAGGGTTGGAAGGGACCTCAGGAGGTCATCTAGTCCAACCCCCTGCTCAAAGCAGGACCAAACCCAACTAAATCATCCCAGCCAGGGCTTTGTCAAGCCTGACCTTAAAAACCTCTAAGGAAGGAGATTCCACCACCTCCCTAGGTAACCCATTCCAGTTCTTCACCACCCTACTAGTGAAAAAGTTTTTCCCAATATCCAACCTAAACCTCCCCCTCTGCAACTTGAGACCATTACTCCTTGTTCTGTCATCTTCTACCACTGAGAACAGTCTAGATCCATCCTCTTTGGAACCCCCTTTCAGGTAGTTGAAAGCAGCTATCAAATCCCCCCTCATTCTTCTCTTCTGCAGACTAAACAATCCCAGTTCCCTCAGCCTCTCCTCATAAGTCATGTGCTCCAGCCCCCTAATCATTTTTGTTGCCCTCCGCTGGACTCTCTCCAATTTATCCACATCCTTCTTGTAGTGTGGGGCCCAAAACTGGACACAGTACTCCAAATGAGGCCTCACCAGTGCTGAATAGAGGGGAATGATCACTTCCCTCGATCTGCTGGAAATGCCCCTACTTATACAACCCAAAATGCCATTAGCCTTCTTGGCAACAAGGGCACACTGTTGACTCATATTCAGCTTTTCATCCACTGTAACCCCTAGGTCCTTTTCTGCAGAACTGCTGCCCAGCCATTCAGTCCCTAGTCTGTAGCAGTGCATGGGATTCTTCCGTCCTAAATGCAGGACTCTGCACTTGTCCTTGTTGAACCTCATCATATTTCTTTTGGCCCAATCCTCTAATTTGTCTAGGTCCCTCTGTATCCTATCCCTACCCTCCAGCGTATCAACCACTCCTCCCAGTTTAGTGTCATAGCACCTTTCTATCCAAATGATCACAAAACCACACAAACACTATGGGTGACATTCAGCCATCTGAACAGGGCAGCATAGGCCCTATACATCACTGTCACCCCTTGGTTTGAGAGCTTTCTTTCCCACTGGTCAGGGTAAATGTCACCACAGAGACATAGGAATCACCTCACTTTACACTGAAATGCAACCATCTCTACGGTGGAATTAAAGCATGCCACGATTCCACGCCCAGAAGGGACTATTGTGATCATCTAGTCTGACCTCCTGTAAAACACAGGACACAGAACTGCCCTGAAATAATTCCTGTCCGAACTAGGGCAGACCTCTAAGAAAAACATCCAGTCTTGACATTAAAATGACAAGTGATGGAGAATCCACAATGACCCTTGGTAAATTGTTCCAATGGCTAATTACCCTCACTGTTAAAAATGTCTGTCTTATTTCCAGTCTGGCTTCAACTTCCAGCCATTGGATTGTGACAGACCTTTCTCGGATAGATTGACGAGCCCATTGTTAAATATTTGTACCCCGTATAGCTATGGATAGACTAGGAACAAGGCCCCTCTTAACCTTCTCTCTGTTAAAACTAAATAAATGGAGCCTCTTGAGTCTATTACGAAAGGCAGGTTTTCCAACCCTTTAATCATTCTCATGGCCCTTCTCTGAACCCTCTCCAATGTATCAACAGCCCTTTTATAGACCTCCACAATAAGGGAGAGACATAATATAAACATAAAAAATAGACAGATAGGCAGATTAGATAGAGATGATACACAGTTGTCAAGGTTGAAATATAGGCCGCAGAGGGGAAGAGTGCTTTGAAATGCCTCTCACTGAAAGATGCAACATGTACACGTAAGTCAATATTGTTATCTCCAGAAAAAATAAAAGTAAAATGTGTTTATTCAGTGTGCGGCAGAAAATCAACCAGTAGAGCAATGCTAGTAACAAGCTGCCATAACTCCATACCGTCTTGAATGCTTTGCAAACAGCAGCCAGGAAGTGAAGGGAAACTATTGTAAATAAATGGCAGCAGGTGGCAATCCTGAACCTGGCTTCTCCTAACACAACGATGATAACCTGTAAAGTTCAGGCTCAATTCATTAGAAAAAGGGGTCAGAGGGCCAGGAGATGCTAATGGCAGCTGCTTTGCTGACTCACTCTGCAATCACTGGACTTGTGCTTCATTCAGCCGAGCTGAAATAGGTGCGTGAAGAGCCTGCACTTCTCTGGAAGCTGGAAGTGCTGGGGATGTGGGTGGGATGGTGGCCAAGGCAAGTGGAGGAGAATGCTGGAAAGGTGTGTGAGGCATTGGAGGAACGCTGGGAAGTTGACCAATGCAGTCAGTGGGAGAATATCACCATGTGATATTTCCCAATTAGGGGAAAAGCTCTTCTTGACCTGCTGCTCACAAACAGGGAAGAAATAGTAGAGGAAGCAATAGTGGATGGGAACCTGGGAGGCAGTGACCATGAGATGGTCGAGTTCAGGATCCTGATACAAGGAAGAAAGGAAAGCAGTAGAACAGAGACCCTGGACTTCAGAAAAGCAGACTTTGACTCCCTCAGGGAACTGATGGGCAAGGTCCCCTGGGAGAATAACATGATGGGGAAAGGAGTCGAGGAAAGCTGGCTGTATTTTAAAGAATCCTTATTGAGGTTGCAGGAACAAACCATCCCGATGTGTAGGAAGAAAAGTAAATATGGCAGGCAACCAGCTTGGCTTAACAGTGAAATCCTTGCTCGTCTTAAACACAAAAAAACAGCTTACAAGAAGTGGAAGATTGGACAAATAACCAGGGAGGAGTATAAAAGTATCGTTCAGGCATGCAGGTGTGAAATTAGGAAGGCCAAATCACACTTGGAGTTGCAGCTAGCCGGAGATGTTAGGAGTAACAAGAAGGGTTTCTTTAGGTATGTTAGCAACAGGAAGAAAGTCAAGGAAAGTGTGGGCCCCTTGCTGAATGAGGGAGGGAACCTAGTGACAGAGGATGTGGAGAAAGCTAGTGTACTCAATGCTTTTTTTGCCTCTGTCTTCACAGACAAGGTCAGCTTCCAGACAGCAGCACTCTGCAGCACGGTATGGGGAGGAGGTGACCAGCTCTCTGTGGAGAAAGAAGTAGTTCGGGGCTATTTAGGAAAGCTGGATGAGCACAAGTCCATGGGGCCGGATGCGCTGCATCCGAGGGTGCTAAAGGAGTTGGCCGATGAGATTGCAGAGCCATTGGCCATTATCTTTGAAAAATCATGGCGATCGGGGGAGGTCCCGGATGACTGGAAAAAGGCTAATGTAGTGCCCATCTTTAAAAAAGGGAAGAAGGAAGATCCAGGGAACTACAGGCCAGTCAGTCTCACCTCAGTCCCTGGAAAAATCATGGAACAGGTCCTCAAGGAATCAATCCTGAACCACTTAAAGGAGGGGAAAGTGATCAGGAACAGTCAGCATGGATTCACCAAGGGCAAGTCATGCCTGACTATGATGAGATAACCAGCTCTGTGGATGAGGGGAAAGTTAATTGCCTTCTATGATGAGATAACCAGCTCTGTGGATGAGGGGAAAGCAGTGGATGTGCTATTTCTGGACTTTAGCAAAGCTTTTGATACAGTCTCCCACAGTATTCTTGCCAGCAAGTTAAAGAAGTATGGGCTGGATGAATGGACGGTAAGGTGGATAGAAAACTGGCTAGATGGTCGGGCTCAACGGGTAGTGATCAATGGTTCCATGTCTAGTTGGCAGCCGGTATCAAGTGGAGTGCCCCAAGGGTCAGTGCTGGGGCCGGTTTTATTCAATATCTTCATTAACGATCTGGAGGATGGTGTGGACTGCACCCTTAGCAAGTTGCAGATGACACTAAACTGGGAGGAGTGGTTGATACGCTGGAGGGTAGGGCTAGGATACAGAGGGACCTAGACAAATTAGAGGATTGGGCCAAAAGAAATATGATGAGGTTCAACAAGGACAAGTGCAGAGTCCTGCACTTAGGATGGAAGAATCCCATGCACTGCAACAGACTAGGGACCGAATGGCTGGGCAGCAGTTCTGCAGAAAAGGACCTAGGGGTTACAGTGGACGAAAAGCTGAATATGAGTCAACAGTGTGCCCTTGTTGCCAAGAAGGCTAATGGCATTTTGGGTTGTATAAGTAGGGGCATTTCCAGCAGATCGAGGGATGTGATCATTCCCCTCTACTCAGCACTGGTGAGGCCTCATTTGGAGTACTGTGTCCAGTTTTGGGCCCCACACTACAAGAAGGATGTGGACAAATTGGAGAGAGTCCAGCGGAGGGCAACAAAAATTATTAGGGGGCTGGAACACATGACTTATGAGGAGAGGCTGAGGGAACTGGGATTGTTTAGTCTGCAGAAGAGAAGAATGAGGGGGAATTTATTAGCTGCTTTCAACTACCTGAAAGGGGGTTCCAAAGAGGATGGATCTAGACTGTTCTCAGTGGTAGAAGATGACAGAACAAGGAGTAATAGTCTCAAGTTGCAGAGGGGGAGGTTTAGGTTGGACATTAGGAAAAACTTTTTCACTAGTAGGGTGGTGAAGAACTGGAATGGGTTACCTAGGGAGGTGGTGGAATCTCCTTCCTTAGAGGTTTTTAAGGTCAGGCTTGACAAAGCCCTGGCTGGGATGATTTAGTTGGGTTTGGTCCTGCTTTGAGCAGGGGGTTGGACTAGATGACCTCCTGAGGTCCCTTCCAACCCTGAGATTCTATGATTCTATGTCTTCTGTCCCACATCACCTGAGCAAATACCCAGCACTGTCATGGATGCCGTCTCCTTCTGTGCACAAAGGAATTTCCATAACAGAAGAACGCAAGGCTCCATCTCATCTCATAGCCTGAACTTAGCAGTGCCCAGTGCCAGCTCGTTTAAAGACAGGTATAAAGTTTGGTTTTCCAGCATGCACCAGTGTTTATCCAACTGCCTCTGAACAGTCAAGGATTTCTGTAGCTGGGGGTGTAAAATCCAGGGAATGGACAAAATTGTGGAGTTAGTTGTGATTTAACCAGTGTAACAGAGAGTAATTTGTCCCCATCAGGGACTAGATGCTGCCACCATTGCTCCTGCTGAGAAGTGTCACATTCCATGAGTATCCCACTGAAAATAAAGGGTCTATTTGTGTATGAAGGTACTGCTCAATGGGGGTAAAGGTGGCTGTATGGAGACTTATGCTGGGATCTGGACTAGTGTGTGGGCTTCAACTAAGGTAACCTTCTTGGAAGAAAGACTTAATCCATACATAAGGCTCTAGGACTCTCAAACTGCTGTAGACTGAAGATGGACAGAGTGAGTTTCAATGTGTGTCTCTCTTTGGCAGGTGGGAAAGTTCTCATTCCCCCTGGAGTCTGTGAAGAAGCTGAAAGACTTCATGGACAATTCTCATCCACTCAATGTCAGATCCGCCCCTCTGTGTGCCAACTCTGACATTCCCAAGGAGTTCCTGGACCTCTGTGCCACACCAGACGCTGACCAGATATTAGATGAGCTAAGTAGGTGTTTACTGCTGGTAGCCCAGAAGCCAGCCATGTTCAGTAGGGAAAAATCCTGCCAGAAGCATCCCACAGCCCTGCTTGGCCTTTCCTCTCTCAGCACACTCTCCTCCCCCCACGCCCCAACACTCCAGGACCCTGTGAGTCTCAGGGCTGAACATTGTAAGGCCATTGGATTCCCATTGTGCAGCCGCTGTGGGGTTTGATTTCCCATCTCGCTCTCTGTCCTGGGGAGGATTTTCTCCCTGGAGAAATTCAGTGTTGACCAGGTCTGTGCAGCTCTTTCACTTCCTTCCCGTGTGGTTCATGTACATTCCCTCAGAGACTCTGTCACCCTCCAAGAAGCCTGTGTCCCACCCCTCAGACCAAAGGGGCTCTCCCTGTTCGGCTCTGAAATGTGACAGGTGCGGACTGACCAGGCACCATGGCTGGGAAGGCTCTGTGGCACTGTCAGCAGTTGGATTGCCCCTGGCGTTAGAGGAAAGGGAGCAGCCAGTCCTAACCTTATCTGTTGTCTTTGATTTTAGAACCCATCGCGAGATCCCCCGAGCTTTGTGAGATTTGTGCTTTTGCTGCATGTGCCGGCTGTTGAAGAGAGAGTCTTCCTCAGCCTCCAGCCCTAGGAGGCATTACGGCAGCACTGCTCCAGCTCCAACCTCTGCTTTCTGCTGACCTGAGAAGACAAGATAGTGATACTATGACTCCCTCCATCGTCTCGACACCTCTCCCTCATGCCAGCTTCAGTACTGCCAGCACTGAACATTGAAAATCATCAGCCAGACCTCACCCCACAAATAAAAAATAATAAATCTGGAGGGTTTTTTTATTTGTCTTCTAGTTTCTGAGCCTTTAGGGAACACTCCAGTTATGTTTTAGACATTTTATCTGCCACGATGAGGGATGGAAACTTAAGTTTGTGTTTTGAATGATAGGTTCTCACATAATCTCTTGACTCCAGGAGCTGGTGCTTTAAAAATACACCAAATATCACAAAATGCACAATAAATTCACAAGAGTTGGCGACACTGCTAAACCACACAAGAGACAGCAGCATGGTATTCATTCTTATCTGGCCACCAGGCCTGCTCCCCAAGCCATAAATACCTCATTTTTTGATTAGGGAACAGGCCAATCACTAATTTTCCTCAAACATACACTTCAAACCTTCATCTATTTTGAGATTTTTAACTTGAAATTAAACCTTCATTGAGCACAATCAAAGCCGTCCTCACGAAATCCCCAGCCCAGAAATCTCATTAGAACCCAAGTCTGCAAGATTTTCAGGGTCAGGGCCTGATCCTGCAGGCTATAGCCCCAAACCTGGTCACAATTGATTTCCCATGCCAGTGCTTCCTTCTGAGCACAGGTGAGCAAATAATTGAGTTTTTGGTTTAGTGGCTGAACCCAAAAATCTGGTACGGGTTGACCTGAAACAGATTTTTTCAGTTTGTTCAGTTTTTTCTCACTGAAAGGAAAAACCAAAAAAGAAAATGTTGCACGTCAAACTAATTATTTTGTTCAACTCAAAACATTTTTTCTATGTTGTTTTCATTTAGTTTGCAAGTGATTTTTACCGTTTCTTTTTAAAAACAAATCTAACTCCAGTTAGAAATAAAATGGTGGAATCTCCATCCTTAGAGGTTTTTAAGGCCCAGCTTGACAAAGCCCTGGCTGGGATGATTTAGTTGGAAATTGGTCCTGCTTTGAGCAGGGGGTTGGTCTCTTCCAACCCTACTATTCTACGATTCCATGAAAACATTGTTTCAAAACACAAAGAATGTTTCATTTAAAAAATGTTGAGATGAAACATTTTGACTTTGGGAAATTTTGTTTTCATTTTTTTTCCAGCTGAAACTGTCTCCTGAATTTGACCCAAATTCACAAATAGGTTTGGTGGACCCAAAACTGCATTTTTTCGGTGAATAAACTATTCATCTGAAAAATTTCACCCAGCTCAATTCCTGAGTCAGGACCAGCCAGTCAGAACAAAATAGAACAGTACCATGCCAGTAACTGGTCCTCCATGTCCTCCAGACACGCACAGGCGTTAAGCAGAATGAATAGGAAAAGCATTACATATTTTTCAATTAAATACCCCAATGGACAGGTGCCTACATCGTATCTGGCCCCCTAGGGGGCTGTGTAAGTAGAGAGCATGAAGACTGAATGAACCCTGGAGAGGGAACGGCTCTCTCCCTGCAGAAGCGGTCCCTCCAGCTCAGGCTTTGTGGAAGATTAGCAGAGCAGTGCGTGGTGCATTGCCCAGGCTAGTCATGTCTTGTGAAGAGATGATTTCAGCCTTCTATCTAGGTCTGTTTGTCCAGCAACTTCACCAGCACTGGATTCAGCGTACCAAAAATATACAATTAAATTAATTGACAAGGGGCTGAGGGTCAGCATTGTCCCCTTGTGGAGAAACATGGCCTGTGGCCAGCATAAGTAAAATGCTGTATTTCTTTTCTCTGCCTCTTTGCATTGTGTGGGAACTATGCCAATATTGGGAGCTGTCTTTCTCCAGCTGACTGGCAGGTTCCACCCTCTCCTCTGAGTGGTCCCCAAGGGGAGTTCTAGGCAATTAGTCTCTGCCATACACTCAGGATCCTTTCACCAGTCCACAAGTATCAGCTCAGTTCTGCAATCTGCTTTGCCTTTGGCGCCAAGAGATCCTGAGTATGCTGGCACAGGTCTATGCTTGCAGGGGGTTGGGGGGAAGTCTGTGACACAGAGGCCCATTTTCTGGTTCACTACTCTGGATCATCAGCACTTGTCAGGCCTGACACATTCACTACACCTAATGTACTGTTGTCATAATCTATATCTAAAAGGTATCATATAAGCTACCATTGTAAAAATAACTCATTGATCGTTAATGGTCTTACATAATGTATGTACCAGCTGTGTACAAAGAGTTATGAATATGTGCTAAAATTATGTACTTAAAATGCATTTGCAAGCAGTGCATAATCCTGATTTTCACTAAACAAAGGCAGGTGCATTTGCTTGTCGTTAGGCACAGACAATGAAGGCACATTTGCATAAAAGACAAACAAAGCCACCAACCTAGCGAGGGAGATAGCCTCTTGCAGAGGTCTGAATCTCAAATGTTAAATAATTGAATCAACTGATTGAATAGAATATTACAGTATTATAAAAGTGTATCAGGTAAGGCCTTTTCCGAAAGCTACCACCACACTGGTGATTAATATCATACTGCAATGTCTGTATTAATACTATAGGAGAAAATATGGACACTCAATGATATTATGCTTTAAAATCTGTGACCAAACACAGGGAGAAACCGATTTTCTCCCAGACAGAAGGGAAGGCAACTAGCTACCTGTCTCAAAGGAAATTAAGCAAGGTGTGGCCAAAAACAATGAAAGCCCAATTTACATATGAATCAGCAGGGGAATGGAAAGTCCATGGGAAAGAGAGAACAGCATGAGGTCATCCTGAATCTGAGGACAAAACAGTGAGTTTGGGAAGATATAAGGAAAGAGAAGAAGCCATCTTGCCATTCATCACTAGACACACAGGGGGCCAGAGCTCTTGCAAGCTGAGAAAGACGGGTCCTTCAACCAAAGCGGTGTCTGGGAATGGAAGAATTGTGAGTAAACTACTTTGAACAAAGATTGAAAGTTGCTGAAATTAGGTCTTAGCCATTAGAAAGCATATTTTTACTTTTACTTGCTTGTAACCATCTCTACCTTTATTTATTTACATAGCATAAGCGAGAAGGTCCTCTCCTGTAAAAGTAACAAGAAACAAAGGGTAGGAATCAATGGTCATCTTTCACGATGGAGAGAGGTACATGGTGGGGTCCCACAAAGCTCTGAATTGGGCCAGTGTCATTCAGTGTCTTCATCAACAATTAGGAAAAGGGGGTGGACAGATTGATGGCAAAGTTTGCAGACAATACAAAATCATTAAGATAGTTAAGCTGACTGTGAAGAGTTTCAAAGGAATCTCACAAAACTGGGTGACTGGACAAAAAAAAATTACAGATGAAATGTAATGTTGATAAGTGCAAAGTAATGCACATTGGGAGACATAATGCCAGCTATACACACAAAATGATGGGCTCTATATTAGTTGTTACCACTCAAGAACGAGATCTTAGTGTCGTCATCGAGAGTTTTCTGAAAACATTAGCTCAGTGTATGGTAGCAATCAAAAAAGCTGGAGAGGAGACAACTGGATGATCGGCCAACATTGTCACCTTCTGATGTCTGGGAGGGACCACGAAGCAAATGTGTGCATTTTTCTGCACACAAAAGCAACAATACTCTTATCTTTCTTTGTGAAGTTAAGGCAGTTTGGAGTTTTCACATGACTTAGCATGTCAGGGTAAACATGGGCTCCCCTATTACCTTTACCATGAGAGGAGTCATGGACCAGTGCTTAGCACTCTAGTCTGGGCTGTAGGATAGCTGGGTTTAATTTCAGCTCTGCCACAAACATCCTGTATGACCCAAGAAATGTCATCTTTGTGCCTCAGTTTCCCATCAGAAAAGCTGTTTTAGAATAGTGCTTCCCTGCCATACAGGAGGGCAGTGTGGCTGATGCTCAGATACTGCAGTGATGGGGGCCACATAAGAACCTTATATAGAACTGCTAATTCATCTGAAAACTACAAACTGCCTTGTTTTCACTAGGATTTCACCTTTCTTTCTAGTGAAGATTCACCCTCACTATTGACTCTCAGAATTTGAGACCATGGAGCAGACAGAGCAATAAATGATTGTGTAACGCGTGCTTGTGCAAACTTGAATTTCATGCGCGGTAGCATATAAACATAGTCAGAACCCTTCCCACACATACTTTCCACAAATAAACACCACCACATCCTCTCCCTTTGAAACTATTACAACATTGCAGCCTGCTCCTCTGGCCTCCTGCCATCCCAGCCACAGGCTCTTTTGCCTTCCAACAAAACAATCCAACCTGTGGCCTAAATTCTGTTTTCTTGCACAGACCTAAATTCTGTTTTCCATTTCTGTCCTGGATGTTCATGTCCCCACCAAAGACCTCTCTCCAAACCCAGGTTCAAACCCCTGACTCAGATAGGAATGGCAACAATATCATTTTGCATTTATTCAGGAAGCCAGAGATGTCTTTTCCAGATGCATTATGTACATCATTTCAAGCAATCATCTTGAATTCATTCAGCGGCAAGTGATACCCTTCTCCAATCTAAATCTTAGTTACTTTTTCTCCCCCAGAACCTCAACATACCCTGGTTTCAGGCTGACCTTGTGTTATTCCAACCTGCCCAAAGCCAGCAAATATTGGAAATCTAATAGGAAAGCAAAGATTTGACAGATTTCCCTTCAAAATTCCAGACCAAATAAGCTTCTAAATTTCCTACTTATCCAAACCACAACTACCCATGGTTCCAGACCACCCACATGTTACCCATTGCTAACCAGGATAGGGTGCGAATCACCAGTAGCAGAGAGATGTCACAGAAAGAAATTCACATTTGGATTCACACATCTGGAGGCAAAGCCAGAGTCATGAAAGATTTAGTGAAGGAGGAAACTGAAACCTAATGTGGATGCCTGGGAATACAGGAAGTGCTTGGATCTACCTTCAACTGAGACTCAGCAAATAATAAAGACATTGATATCCAAGGAAAATTGGCTTTTGTTTTCCATGCAAACCAATTAAGGTACCTTGATTTGCCTCATTCCAAACATTGTAAGATAGACACTAAACTAGAATCTGTGCTTTGCAGGGCATGTTCGCTAGAGCCAGACTTTGATACTTAGACCTCCCACAAAACATCCGGGGTTGACTATAATGTTAGTTACAGTGGAGCCATTACAGTTACTGTGTGCATGAATAAGTGTCAATTTCTAGTATGAATCTGTAACCGATGTACCACTTACCCAGAAAGAATATTCACTGACAAGTCAGAATGTCCAGACTATTGTGTGATTCAGCATTTTTATTTATTTACTTATTTTTAGCGATAATGTTTCTTTACATCTTTTTCCGTATGTGGGGAATAACTTGCTGATATACAGAATGTGGTAAGTGAACAAGACTTTCTTTTTAGTCACACTAACCTGAACAAAATACAGCAATTAGTTTTACAATTAGAAAATGCAACTATTAATATATACAGAAGAACAGGCATGACTGCATTACAATGCACAGGAGCTGCTTATCTCAAAATTACTGAGATTAAAAATCACAGTGATAAAAAACAAACTGGGTGACAAATGACAAGGATGTGTATTGTACTCTGTAAATGCAGAAATATTGTGTTTTCTCCAGCATATTTCAACTGGAATTACACAACAAGACCTGGATTGTGTGAAATATTAAAGTGTACCTGCATGTTGCAGTGTTGGGAAGTAAATGCACAAGTATCACTACAGTGTTATTACTAAGAAGTCAGTGAAGGTGCAGCAGAAGAGCTTCAAACTCAAACTAAAAAACACAGTTTAAGGTTCACAGATTTCAAATGGCAGAAAATACCCCTATTCCTAGATGAAATTATATAGTTTTATTAGAAACACGTCCACATCATAGGGGTGCACATACATGTAACACCCAGAAAGACATATGCACACAGCCATCACAATCACATGCACAAATCCTTTACTACACGTACATACCACAAGCATTAAAGAAACTTCAAAGTGCAAAGATAGGAGTGGTGTGAGGAGCCTACCAACTAACCATCAGCCTGCGCAGAACCCCACCAGTGTATAGAAAGGTCTCCCTTGAGTAGCCTCTTGCATCAGTAGATAAACAGATCCCACAAAGAAAGGGAAATGTCCTGGAACCCTGGATTCCTATAGCCCAAACCCAGGAACAATGAGAGCGGCTTGCCTCTAAGCTCTGGGGCCAAGCACTGCCAAGCGGAGAAAGAAACCGTTGATGCTGCCCTGGGCAGGAGTAAGGCCTCTTGCAGGTGACAGATCGCCAGTGTTCTGCAGCACAGCACCTATGCAAAGGAACTTATCAGTGCTGGGGTGAGGTCACAGGGTCCTTCTGGGAAAAATTCTTGGGGAAAAAAGTATTGGGAGGTGGGGTGGGGGGAAGGTTTGCAGAGGGCAGCAGGGCACATGGTTAGTTCAGATTGATCAGCAACATTAAGACAACTAAATGGACACTGAACCAATCCTGTCATTAGCCCCACCTCCCACTATGAAACTGGATTGTACCAGTGCTAACCCCATTCCACGGCACACGGGTTGTGCCGATAGAATTTTCTCTGCACTCCTACATCTACTAGTGCAGGTGGAGACAATCACACATGGATTTAGACCTCACAAGGTTTTTACAGGCGATTCTACAATTCCCCAAACCTGTCACCCATCCTAACAAAGGTTTTTGGAAAGTGAAGCAGTGACCCTGGTGTGGGTGTTGGGAGGGGATCTTGTTCCTGTTTCTCAGGGCTAGTCTACACTAGAAGCAGTACACTGGCACAGCTGCACCACATCTGGTGAAGAGCTCTCCCATCAGCATAATAAATCCACCTCTGCAAGAGGCGGGTGCTATGTCGGTGGGAGAAGCTCTCCCACCGCATAGGTCGGTGTAACTTACGTCGCTCAGGGGGAGGTTTATTCACACCCCTGAGCCACGTAAGTTATACCAAAGTAGGTGGTAGCAGAGACCTGGCCTAAAAGAGAATAGCTTTGCCAGTGCAAATGATGCTGCAGGATAAATCCAGAGATTGCAGGGCTTGGCTGGCCCCATATACATGGTTTCATCCTTCCTCAGCGACAACCTGCGCAGGCTGCATTGGCGCAGATTTCACATATATCCATGTCTTGGACAGCCAAGTCTGTTCAGGAAGAAAAGAAAATATTTCAGTGATACAATCAGGGCATTTCTGTAGGGGAATTGAGCAAGCACATCAGGGGACATGGAGACTCCTTCTCACTGCTGCTTTGGGAGCAGCAGTGAGTCACCCGAACAAAATAACAAGGAAAACTGCACCTTGTAAAGTCTTAGCTGAAGAGCGACATCTTTTACCAATGCACTGTGGAAAAATAGTGCACAAGAAATAGGTATTCAGTGACTGAACCAGGAACACTCAGTAGCACAGAACTGTGCTGTTCAGAACCTAGGTTCATCGATTCATCAAATTTAAAGCCAGAAGGGACTATAAGATCATCTAGCCCGACCTCCTGGATATCCCAGGCCATTACATTTCACCCAGTTATCCCTGTATTGAGCTCACTAATTTGTGTTTCACTAAAGCATCTTCCAGAAAAGCCTCCAGACTCATTTTGAAGCCACCAAGAGATGGAGAATCTACCACCTCCCTTGGTGCTTTGTTCCTGTGGTTAATCAACCCTGATGTTGAACATTTTGCCTTATTTCTAATTTGAACGTAGCTGTTTTTAGCTTCCAGCCCTCAGTTCTCGTTCTGCCTTTCTCTGCTAGACGAAAGAGCCCTGTAATACCTGGTGCTTGAGTTAACAGTTAGATTGTTTTCACATGTCAGAGTCTGGATTTGGTGACATTCAGGGTCCACATCTTTCCTTTGGACTGAGGGAGTCTAGTCCGGATGGTGCTTATCTGGGAAGGGCAGCTGTCTTGAGCTAGTGAGTTGTAGTGTTTGATATTTTTTTCCGGCAGTGCTCAGAGAGCAAATAAAATTCAATGACAGATGTTATAGGGTTTCATGCAGGAATCACTGGGCAAATTTGCTATGCAGGAGGTCAGACTAGATCAGGGGTGTCCAACCTACAGCCTGTCGGCTGTACACGCCCACCAGAGCATTTCATAAGGCCTGCAGCCTGTTTCAACATAATACACTAATGGCCGATTCACTGGCGCTTTATTGTCATGTTTTCATTTACGCAAGTGTGTAAATAAGTTGGTTCTAATTGTACAGGATTGTCTATCTAAATGCATACGAAACAAGCTGAATGTAAAATAGAAATCAGTACAGGTGACTTTAAACCTTATTAATAATCGATAGAATCTGCTTGGCCCACACAAAGTTGTGCTTAGGTTTGCGTGGCCCTCCCGTGTAATAAGGTTGGGCACCACTGGACTAGATCATCACAATGGGCCCTTCCGGCTTTAAACTCAGCTAAGTTGTAGCAAGAACAGTTACTCCAGGGGAGCTACCCCATAGTCGCTTCAGCTTGACCCAGGTAACTCCTGCATCAGCAGGTGTCATACAGAAATCTCTGTGCTAGCTAGCGGCGACCTCAACAACTACTGCAGTCGCTACAGGCAATTTTGCATGACTGCCTGCTGCGGAAAGCTCATGGGTACACTAGCCCTAGCTGTTTAGCTATTTATCAGCTGCCCTGGTAGCAGGCTGAGCGCCTAGGGGGACCAGTGCAGTTCTGTGGCTGCCTCTCTCGAACATTCGAGATTGAAGGGTCTCAGCTCCAGGGGCAACACGGACGCTTGGGAGTATACGCTACGTACTCAGCCTGTTAAAAATGATGGGTGCATCTTCCCTTTGACATACGGGCTGGAATTCTTTGGGCAGCTCCGGGTTTGCACACACAGAAATGAAACTTGTCCTAGTCATCATCCGGGGACTGGCTCTGGCATCCGCATCCAGGAATCCCTTCAGCTTCTTCACAGCCTCGAGCGGGAACGAGAATTCCCCCTCCTATTTGGAGAGAACCAAAGCAATATGTCAGGCAAGAGTCATTACACAGATCCCTCTCGCTGCACCAGAAGCCAGTGATGCCAAACACAGGCACAATGGTACATTCCAGGGGGAAAGGATGGTGCTCACTGTTGAGTCATTTTGGAACTGCAGGGTGGGGGGAGCTGTTAGATTAGCACTCACTGTCCCTAATCTCTGTGGACCAATTGTTAATTCTTCAGTACAGAGACTTTTGAGGTCACCTCACCATGTGACCAGGCTGGCCAATCAGTTAGACAGAGGCTTGTCTACCCATCGTACTGAACAGCAGCAGCTGCATGCATATTGCACTTATCCCTGGCAGACCCTCCAGCTAAAAGTCTCATTTGCACTGGAGGGTGCATAGAGAATGAAGAATGTAACCACTCCATGAGGAGGATCCCTGTCCTTTGCTATGGTCCCAAAAGAGTGGTGTATATTGATGTAAAAGCTGGCCCAGCCCCATGGTGGTCACTACTGTTTCTACTGGGCTTGGGGCCAGCATCAGACGATGCTCAGCAGATAGGCAACGCTGCGTATTTGCAGTCCAACAGGAGAGGGGTGGGTGTGTAAACAGGAACAGACTAGGTGGAGGAGCCAGGCTTGTAGGAGCAGAGCTTGACTCACAGCCCCCTTCCTTTCCCACCAGACAGAATGTCTGTTCCTAGGCTCCGGAGCTGCCAGATTTTATAATGGAAGTTGAAACATTTATTTGCACATGATTTCTGTTTACACTCCACAGATGCCACATGCCTCACAATGCATCTTTTATGCATCTCTGCAATGTGCCATCGAGATCTGTGCCATATGGCAGGTACTTTGTTTACCTACACAGCCCTTAAAAGCACATTGCAAAGTCACATGGATGTCAGTCACCATCTTGCCAAAGATGCTTTGTTGGTCATGTGGTTTCTAGGACATATGGAACGAAAGCAGGCCGAGGGATTTCACAGACCAACAGTCTTGGTGGGGTTTTTGCCTTGAGAAATCAGTTTGAACCTGGGGAAGCTGACCTGGCCCAAGTGAAAGGGCTAGAATCCTGTTCACAAGTGAATTGCACGAGCATTCTGGTCTCACGAGTGGCAGGGTGAAGCCAAGCTCAATGAATATCAACACAGGGCTTAAAAAATACAAACGTACTTAACATTCTGTACAGCCCTGGGTAACAGCCCTTCCCACGGAGCTGGGCTCAAAGTGCAAGGAGCTGGATGCTTAGAGCTGAGCATCCTACACCCATGCGTGAGTGTGTGCGTGTGTGCAGGTGGCCACTCTTGGAAAGACATTTGGTGTGTTACTGGCAGTAGAATAAGGAAAGAGAACCAGGGGCAAACAGCACATTAAAGATACTAGAAAAGGCAACAACAGTTTTTCCAGTTAGCTGTGGCTTTATGGTGTACAAAAAAAGCCATTGCTGCAGCCGCAAGGCAGATGGGAAGTTGGAGATTTTTTTCCTTTCACAGAAAAGCGTCTGTTCCCACCCACAGTCGTTGAGCTCAGGAACAGCTTGGGAGAAAAGGAAGAAGTGACCTCACAATCACAGCACCCTCCCCCAGAAGGGGAAATGAAGAGAAACTGTAGAATACTGTTCCTGGCAAACCTGCCCTACCCACGGAGACTTGATGAACAGCTGATGATACCACACACCTTGGCATTCCAGTGAAGTTAGTGAAATGGCAATGAAATTCAGTGATCGCAGGCTCCTGCGGGGGTCTGAGCACAGACTGAATTCTCTCTCACACACATGCCCAGCCCCCTTTGGGTCACATTTGCAAAATAACACAGCACCCAACCGCTTCCCGTTGTTCCCAAAGCCCCCAAGAGTGGGTGCTGAGCACTTCTGATAATCTGGCCTCATTTACCATCCCCCTTTTGATTTAATAGCCTTTGGGTCCATTTTTATTCCCTACGTGACATATCTGCAGGCTCCGTCACTTAAATTAGTTGATTATTTGCAGGGGGAACTTCTGCCCAGAAGCAGATTAGCCAGGTGGGCCAGAAATAATGTAGCCTCTTCTGTGAAATAGACGTCCCTAATCACTATGTCTGGAGCTGCCTGGCAGCCACTGGGCATACACTTGGCACTTATAGTTCAGAACATCTCTCACTGGAGGAGTTCAAAACATTTCTGCAAACAATCAAGTCTCACAAACCTCAGAGGTAATTATAAATACAAACCCCATTATACAGATGGATAAATAGAGGCACGGAGCAATGAAGTCACACACCTTGCCAGTGGCCAGGTGAGGATTAGAACCCATGAGGCCACTTTATAATCTCCTGTTCTAACCCTGCTCCCTTGCATCACAGTCACACCTTGTTGAATCTGTAATAATAAAAGGACAGCGGTCTGAGAGCCCGTGATCTCACCTGGACATAGACAGGCTGGGAGCTGTGCACCAGTATCAGAAGCACAACAGTTGCTGAGAAAGTGACGCCTTTCATGGCACCTGCAGGTACTACTCCCTTTCCTTCTCAGGCTACGTCTTCTGTCTTGATTTGAGTGCGTCGGTCTCCTTTTCCCCGTCTCTCTGGCTCCTTTTCTCTCTCCTCTGTGCTCCTTTGGATTCTGAGTACTCAGTTCCTCTAGCAGGCAGGCCTGTTCCTTCCCAAAGGGAAGGGAAGCTTTATAAGGCCTTCACACACCACTGACTTGGTCATTCATTAATCCAACCATTGACTGAGCAAATTTATTACCGTCTAATAACCACTGAAGGGACTAATAGTTAACTACTTATCAACAGAGCAGGCCGACCCCACCTTTGCAGGTCCCAATGTTTATGAGTCTCTTCAGGCTTGGGAAAGCGGATATAACACAAGGAACCATAAAATTCCAGCCCTTACCTGCCTGATCCCACGCACTGTCTGAAACCACGGTCCCCCCATGTGGTGTGTCCTTAATCTCTCGCCAGCGCATGTGTCCGCAGTGTTCTGAGAAGGAAAGGGGATTGGAAAGAGATAAGAGGCATTTGGCCCCTTGAAGCAACTGCTTGTCACTTGGCTCCCTCCTGGAACTCCAGTGAGTCAGGAACGCAGTGAGGGATCTGGGAGAGTTGAATGTGCTCAGGACGTGCGGTATCTGCAGTGTGTGGATCTGGGAGTTTCTCTTACTGCTGCTCTCTGAAGCACCTTACTAGAGTGCTCCCATATGCATGGTACAACCTAGCCCCAGAGCAGCTTCCAGCCAGTGGGCACAAGGAATGCAAAGGGATTGTGCAGGAATGGCTCATGGTCCTTAACAATGACATGGTCCTGGCAAGATTCCTTCCACCCTGTAGCCAGCCAGCAGGAGCTCCGGCTGCAGACAGACAACCCACACGAGCCCCACAAAGTGAGCAACCCCATCGGGAACCTGCACCCGGTTCCTGTTGGGAGAGAGATCACCATGGGCCCTTCCTGAAATGAAAGATAAAGTCCCCTGAACGGCTACACCAAAATGGCCAGTCCACATCAATCACACAACAGTGCTATGGCCCCAGGCCCCCATGGGTGCTGTGCAAACACAGCACAAAGGGACAGACCCTGCCCCCAGGAGCCGACCATCGGAGTATGAGCCGAGAGGCAATAGGTGGACACAGCCAGATTGACAGGGGAAGGACAAGGAGACAGTGCTGGTCGGCATGGTGGCCAGTGGTCCCAGCACATTAGCAGCCTAGCCACTGCTGAGCTTTTGCGTAGGCTTCGGGACACAGGAGCATTTTGTGGCGGGCTCTGAAGGACGCCGATGAGCTCGTTTGGCGGGTGCTTGTGGGGAGCACACACACACACCCCCGGCGCGTGAGGGGCAGCCTGGGAGAAGGCACAAAGAAGTTTGTTTGAAGATGTAACAAGTGGACGATGGAGGCTGGTATCATGGGCCAGTCATAGGCAGGAGGCGGCCTTGTGACACTGAAAGAGAGATGACAGGTAGGGTGGGAACTGGCAGGGGAGCAGGCTCAGAATTAGGTCTTACTCCCCACCCCCAAGCCTCAGCTCTTCCCAAATCTAATCAACCTCCCACCTCTGCCCCAACCCACCCCACACCACTGCCTATGTCCATAAAGTGTGGGCAAGGGACCTCTTTCCCTTTCTGAGCTCCCGAAACTATCTCCCTTACCGTAAAATAACCCCTTCATCCTCTCCTACCAGCAACCTCCCCTCAGTACTCCCTGCCCCACTGCCCCAGACCCTCCTCCCCCTCCCCAGGGCTCCCCGCCCTGCTCCCACAGACCCTCCTTCCCCTCCCCCTCCCCAGGGCTCCCCGCCCTGCTCCCCCAGACCCTCCTCCCCTCCCCCGGGCTCCCGCCCGCTCCCCAGACCCTCCTCCCCTCCCCCGGGCTCCCTGCCCCATTCTCCCAGCCCCCTATTCTGCCCCCAGCAGTCCCTGCTTTGGGATGTTCTGAAGGGGTCCAACAAGCTGTCGGGGTGCGCTGAGCCCCTGGACTGACTCCTGGACTCCCCACAGCCCCTCATGCTCAGGTCTCCCCTGAACTTCAGGGCACAGCTGAACACACCCGCAGTCTGGAGGCCCAGGGGGGACACTGCCCCTGGGGGCCACAGGAGATCCTCAGCTTTCTGGGAGTCTGGCAGAGGGAGGGAGTCTGTGGAGGACCAGCAATTCCACTGGGGTTGCCAATTGGAGGGGGGCTTGGAAGTATCCTGGGGGCTCACGCCCAAGAAAGAGGCAGTTGGGTGGAGGATGGAAGGCAGACATGGGGAAGTCTCTGTTCAGAAAAGCCTCCCCTTCTTGGTTGGGGGGAGTATAGTGTCTGAGCCTACCCCCAGGCCGGAGTTCAGCTTCCCAGGAACACTCGGTGTCTACAGGGAGCCTTGCCCTTGGCCAATGGGCAGCGGAGGGGATGTGTGTGCACGCGTCCTGCTCCCGGCCCTCAGCTAGTGACATTTACTGCTCAGATGGAAAGGGAAATGAAACCATCAAGGGACAGAGATTTGCATAAAATGGTGGTGGATGGTGCTGGGGAGTTCCCAAAGGAGCAGCATGGGACTCAGGGGTAGGGTGACCAGGCAGCAAGTGTGAAAAATCGGGATGGGGGTGGGGGGTAATAGGAGCCTATATAAGAAAAAGACCCAAAAATCGGGACTGTCCCTACAAAATTGGGACATCTGGTCACCCTACTCAGGGGTTTGGCGCCCTGTAGAGATTTGTGGGGTGTTAATGTCCATGGTGGCACTGGAATGCCCGGGCAAGAGGCAGGGTGGGTGTGGATCCCTTCTCAGGGCCGTCCCTGGCCTACAGCTGCCTGGGACGCAGACACTGACTTGCCCTATGCTAGTGAGAGAAAACCTCCCTCTCGTGAGGGACCTAGCAAACATCCACGACCAGGCCCTGACGTAAGCTGTCTGAGGATCTTGCTGTGCTTTACAAACGTGAAAGGACTGGCTCTGTGACCTCTCTGGGTGGTAAATCACAGTCATTCATACAACAAATCTGCACAGAGCTATGACCGGACCCCAGCTCTTGGCTCCTAGGCCTGTGCTTTAACCACAAGGCCATTCTCTCTCCACTGAAGGCTGCTGCCCGCATAGCACCAGTCTCACCTGCCTTTGGGAGCATCTCTGCAAGGTGCAGCGGGGCTTGGCAAAGTACTGAGACGACTGTTTCTTTCTGGCTGCACTTCTCCTTAGCCAGCTGCAAGGAGGAAGGGATGCTAATGCTAACCCCTTGCCCCACGAACAGACCATGTCAGCCGCCCGTTGCTGCTGCTGTTTACAAGGCTGCCATGTGAAGTGAGGAGGGAGGGGGGCACGGACGCAAGGAAAAGGGGAGGATTGCTTGGAAAAGGCCCAGTCTGTATCCAGGTAGCCCACAAATACCCAGGGTAACACTGCAATGACACCTAAGTGATTTAGGGGCTTAAGTTTCATTTTAGACGCGACAGGCACTTCGGGAGGCAGAATTTCAAATGTATTTAGGTGCCTAAAGATGCAGAAGACACATGAAGTGTGGATCCAAAATGAGAACTGAGCAAACCAGGGGAACCTTTTCCCTCACACCCATTCATTTAACTTCAGAAGGAACCTGACATTGCAGCTCAAGAGTCACACGACCGGTTGACCAAAAATGAAACAAAGGGTAATTGGCTACACTACAGAAAAAGACCCGCAGCTGCGAGTCTCAGAGGCTGGGTCAACTGACTCACTCGAGTCATTCCCAGTGTGTCCGGTCTCTCATCTCCCCCTTGCTGTGTTCCCTAGATCAGCTGCATCTCCTCCACTTCTCTGCTCCCTAGCCCACCTCAGCGCCTGATTTGCTCACGGCGTACTTCTATTCTCCAGCTGGGCCCCCGACTGCAGCATTGGAGCAGCTCCCACACTTGCTCCTCTCCTGCTGCAGGTTGCTCTGTAGCTAAGACACAGACTTACAGGCCGCACCCATCTTTCCTCTGTCCCTCTCACGCGCCTCTCCAAAGCTCAGATCAAGACTTCAGCATTACAGAACATGGAGATATAGCAACAGCTGGAGCATTTTCATGAGCCCTTCCGTTCAGGGGCTTCATGAGAGTAGCAAAATCTGGCCAACAACAACACACAACATCATCAATGCTAATTAATGCTTAGTACTTCTCTAGTGCATGTGCAGCTGCCTGTGACGCGAGAAGGAATATCAGGCACTTTTCAGGCCTCTTATCCCAATTTCCCTTTGTATGGAGCTGGAAGAGAGATGCTCTCAGGTCCCAGAAACAGCAGGTGGGGCCGGGAATCTGGCTTCCCCTTGCAGCTTTCTGTTGAGAGGCCTGGGGGTGGCTGTGTACCCCAGAGCCCAATTCAGAGCTGCTCTAGGAGACGGTGAGTCAGATGGGCTGTCTGCATTGAATCAACCATGAGATGGTTTGCTGCACCAGCGCACGCCCTGCGGATTTAATTGCTCTGAAACATCTCATCCAGCTGAGTGTGGATTAGTTTTGGACCCAGTATTCTGTGCAAGAGTCTCCATTTCAATCCTGACGTTGCTAATCCCTGGGACTGCTCCCTGGTAAGTCATTCACCCCGGGTCTCGCCAAGAGAGATGATTTCTTGTGTGGAATCATACAGGCAACAGTCCTTCCGTGGCTCCTCGAGGAGGATGCATTGCATTACTCAGCCCAGGCAGCAGCCTGAGGCGGTTCCTGGCCCTCGTCACGGAGCCAGTTTGGTCAAACAATATTGGTCTGAACTAGACCATGCTTTGCTTACCAAGCCAGCCTGACCACGGCTACGGGGAAGGCTCTATCTGGAACCAAACTTCACCACTCTGGCCCATCACTATTAATGGTTAAAAGGGGACTCCTCAAGTGCTTTCCAGTCACTGGGCAGAACCCTGCTCTCACTTACACACAGGCAACCCTCTCTGACATCATTTGGAGCCACATCTCTGGGGTGGAACACTGTCTAACAAAGCATGATTTTGGGAGGGGAAGCGAAGGGTTAATTCTGGCACGTCAGGGGGAAGGTGATGGCAGAGTAACGTCCACTGAGGTGAGCTTTCGAGCTTATACGGAGCTGAAGACCTGGAGAGCTGCTCTGTGTAGCTGGAAAGTGTGTCTCTCTCACCAGCAGAAGTTGGTCTAATAAGAGAGACTCTCTTACTCACCTTGTGCTTTTAAAGCGGGATGGGTACAACTGGCTTTTTCAAAGCTGCAAGGCTGCTCCCTGGAGGACAGAGGAAAGTCCTGCAAGGTGCCAGAGCCCCAGTGTTCTGACTGACTCATGATGGTGAGCGTAAGGCAGGTTCTTTAAGGGTGGGAGGGGTCTATAAAACGTGGACCCCCTCCGCTGTGAATCCCTGTGAAGCAGCTGTCTTCAAAACAGACCTTTAAACTGAATTCCCTTTCGTTTACTGAGCTGGGGGTGGAGAAGCCCTTTAGAGCCACCCCATGTTCTCCAACACACAATACAGGTCTGCCCAAGAGACTATCGTATCACAAAGCTCACTGAGCACCTCTCCCTAGAGATAGTGTGAGAAGGATCCATGCATGTCATGATGTCCACTGAAGCTCCCACCTTCCCATAATCTGCAGCACTACCTGATAATTCTGGGGATTTACTCGTATTGATTATTTAAGGGAGACAGATTCCATTACACTCCACTGTACATTTCAACGTTGGGGAGTCCTGCTTATAGACTTGCTCACCCCAGCCAAGAACAAGAAGTGCTCTCAGTTCTGCCCGGGAGGTGGGCTGGGTCACCACTCCCTGGGGGGCTGCCTTTCACTTTTGCTGGGGTTCAGGCATTTCCCCCAACTCCAAGGTGCTGGTCAAGATAAGGAAAGACAAGGCCAAGGTTATTCTAGTTGTTCTGACATAGCCAAGAAAAACATGGCTCCCTTATCTCACCCAGCTCACTGTTTGTCAACCAATCACCCTCCAGACCACCCCCCATCTTCTCTCTCAGGATGGTGGTCAAATCCTTCATACCATCCTTTAATGTAGTCCTGGACTTTGGCTCGTGAACAGGGCCGCCAGAAGTACCAGGAAGCCAGGCAGAAAATCTTCAGGTGGCCAGAATGGCCCACCAACAGAGTGTCATGGCAGAGGTGAAGCACTTCTAGCTGGGGCACCCTGGTGGGATGTATATGTGCCGATCGAGGTAAGAGATCCCACCTGTGTGGGGCAATGCACCTTGGTTCTGGCTCCCATTTGCTCAGGTTGTTCCGTCACCTTCTGGGCTAAGCTCACCTGCAGTTATTGTAGCAACTGGGAGCACCCCTGGGTGGGGGGTCCAGAGGAGTAGTGATAGAAGCCCAGGAGTGGGCCCGAGTGTGGGAGATAGTCAAGTGTGGAGACCTCTTGCCAGGGAATGGGAACCCTTAATCAGGGTGGGGGGGGGATTTCTGAGCACCTTTCGAGTCACCCATTTACAGGGACCATAAATTCACGGGACCAAGTTGCTGCCCACAAGTAGCTGCTGGGCAACCAGGCACTGAAGGTGCCCCAGCAGTCAGCCTCGGGTATCATTATGCTGGGGAAGCCAACCCAATGGAAGTTCACCTCAGTGCTACTCGGGATAAAGTCTTGGAAGGTGAATACGTAGGCATATTATCATTGCTGCACAGGGAGGTGCTGAGAGACAGTGAGCCAAGTCCGAGCAAGCCAGGCAATGACATGCCCAACTGGCCAAGGGTAGCTCCAACATGGGGAAATTGGGAGGCTGTTTCCCGATCCAGGCGGGAGTTATTGCAGAGCCTTACCCAGACATCATCATAATCAGGATATAACCGGGTGGGCACAGAATACGCCTGGAGGCATGTTTGGTTTATTTATGATGAACAGTTTGGATCAAGGGCAGCAACACAAACTGGGAAGCGGTGGGACATACCGCATCATATACTGTGGTTGGATTGGATGATGTCACGGGGACCCGGAGTACACAGAGGCATTGGCCTGTTCTTTCTGCAGCAAGCCCAGCAGAGCCCTGAGGCGCGTAACGCCATTTGCTGGGGATTCAATGAAAGTGGTTGTTTTCATAGCGTCTGCGAATTCAGGCATGCTCGCAAAATGTGCCTGGGGGCCCATAAAGCCCATTCTTGCAAAAGCGGTAGAGGAAGGTCACGTGGGGAAACAGGATGGGGATAGGTCAGGTGCCGCCCACAGGCCCATGGGGGCAGGAGCAGGGCATGGGGGACAAAACACAGGAGGGGTGGGAAGCGAGCTGAAAGCAATGGGTTGGACCAGGGCACCATCCCCAGTTAAGGTGGAGGTGTTAAGAGTGCTTCTTTGGGTTACTCTAACAAAGTTGTCAGGGTTCCCTCTCCACTCTGAACTCTGGGGTACAGATGTGGGGACGCGTGTGAAAGACCCCCTTATCCTATTTCTACCAGCTTAGGTTAAAAACTTCCCCAAGGCACAAATCCTTCCTTGTCCTTGGATGAGTTCAGCTGCCACCACCAAGTGAGTTAGACAAAGATTCAAGGAAAAGAACCACTTGGAGTTCCTGTTCCCCCAAAATCCCCCCACACTGTGTAAGGAGGGTCTCAGGAGCTGCTCTGGGCTCGGTCAGCCCTGTCCCACTGAACGTGCAAGAGACACACACACTGGAGTAGGAATTAAAAGGGAGCAGACATGCAAAGCCTGAGGAAAGGGCTGAGAGAAGACAGGATCTCACCTAACAACTGCTTTAGACACACCCTCAGAGAGAGAGATTTCCTTCTCTCTGTCATGGAACTCGGGTTGTTTGTGTTAATTCCCCTTGGATTGTTTTTGGACTACCCTGACGGGACAGACTGGGAGCTGACCTGGCCAACTCACAGGAGAAAGCAGCTGCTACCCTAAGGCGATGCCAGCACTACCACAGGGATGTGACTAAGCCACCGTCCTGAGCAACATAAGTTCCACTGACCTAAGTGCCAGTATGGACAGTGCTGTGTTGGCAGGAGAGCTTCTCCCATCACCATAGCTAGCGCCGCTCACTGGGAGTGGATTATTAAGTTGGAGGGAGAGTCTCCAGTTGGTTTACAGCATCTATACTAGAGACCTTGCAGCGGTGCAGCTGTGCCACTGTAAAGTCTCTAATGTATCAGTAACCGGGAAGAGAGCTGCCAGGCCACACAAAAGTGCCCAGTGGTGAGAAGACTCTTCACACCTCCTTGCCACAGACAATAGTAGGGTGGCAGGAAGTGGCCCAGGCAGGCACAGCATCACTTATGTGCATGTGTGAGGAGAAGGGCAGTAACCTGCATCCTGGCTCCATAGCTCAGGGGTTAGCACACTGGTCTTGTAAACCAGGGGTGGTGAGTTCAAATCTCACTGGAGCCTTGGCAGGTTCTAGCCAAACAATGAAATGCTGGTTTTTATTGGGCGGGCAGGCGGTGCAGCATGCTATGTTAAAGAGAAGCAGCAGCCTGAACTTTTGCACCAGTTGGTCAAAAGGACACAGCAGTTAGCACAGCCTTACCAGAAAGGGGATTCAAACCCACACAGACTCATACCCACTAGAATTTAAGCTCACAGCCTTAACCCCTCAGCTATTCTGGTGAGCACCTGAGCACACTTCAAACAATGAGGAGTCCTTGTCACACCTTAGAGACTAAAATTTATTTGGGCATAAGCTTTCGCAGGCCAGGACCCACTTCATCAGATGCATGAAGTCGAAAATACAGTAGCAGGTGTAAATATACAGCACATGAAAAGATGGGAGTTGCCTTACCATGTGGGGGGTCAGTGCTAATGAGACAATTCGATTAACAGTAGAATACCAAGGGAGGAAAAATCACTTTTGTAGTGGTAATGAGGGTGGCCCATTTCAGACAGGTGACAAGAAGGGGTGAATAACAGCAGGGGGAATTCGTTTCTCCACTGCACCAGAAAAGTCTTGGGCATAGTCCAGAATTCTCACTTGGGATAATTACCCAGCTAACTGCGGCTCAATGGGATTCAGAAAATGCTACTTGCGGGGTGATCTTCCGGGCTGCAGGGTATGGAGTGTGCCAAGTGCACTTAGCATGTGAAGAATGTGTTGTTAAGCATCAAGATACATGGCCTACCCTACTGAAAGGGGAACGGAGAGGGAAAAGGATGCTCTCTTTCTGCATGTGATGTTGTCATAAAAACAACAAGGAGTCTGGTGGCACATCGGTCTCTCTTGTTGATGTGGTTCAACGGTGTATAAATAATTAAATATAAGCTGGAACAGACCCTGGGTGTCCTATCTCCCCAGGAAGTATCACAACCACCAGACTACAGAATGAGTCTCTACTAGGGGCCCACTGAATATTTATGTATGTATGTATACAGTAGACACACTTCAATAGAAGAGACTGAGAAAACTGTGGCCCAGTGTATCCACAACTCAGCAATTAGGGTGCTTCCCTACTAATGTAGGAAACACAATGTAGGAAGTCCATGCACCACATCAGACAGAGCTGGGATTTGAACCCAGGTCTCCTACATCCTGAGGAAGTGCTCTAACCACTCGCATGAAAGTTACAAGGAAGCCACCATCTTCTCCTCCCCCTGAGAATCTAGGTCTCCTTTGCTTTTGTTAAAATGCCCAAAATAGCAACAAGCTTTGTTTCAGATTGAATGAAATGTTTTGTTCAGCAAAATCCATGATCTGTCCAGCACTACTCATCAGGAGCCACCTTTCAACTCATGGGTTTTGTCCCCAAGGTTCCTATTGGGAAACTGTTCCAGAACTTCCCTCCTCTAATTCTTCTGATTCCCAGAAGAAATGTATCTAGGGCCAGTTTCACCCCATTTCCTCATGTGCCAACATTGCCCTTTAGCATCAGTAGCTCTTCTCCCTCCTTGGTGTTCACCCACCTTATTTAAGGGTTTTCTCTGTGATTAGGCCAGGGCCTAAATGCACAGGGTGGATGGGGGTTTTACTCAGCTCCGTTGGGGCACAGAAAGGCTCACTGCTCCCTCCTCACTGTTTCCTCTTTCTCAGCTTGGGGACCTCCCCTCCCCTCAATAGGGGGCTACTTTTCATTTGCCCGGTGACTCCTTTTTTTTTTTCCAGGGGCTTTTGCCACTGCACTTCCCATCCACTCAGGCCCCTGCTCCCATGACACACCTGCTGTCTGGAGATGGACCTAGGCTGAGACCTGGGAACAGCTGTTGTCTGTCCCTCCTACACTGGGGCTGCAGGACAGGGCAGCAGCATTCCCTGCTTCCAACCAAGATGCCACTTCTTGCCCAATCAGAACTCGGAAGGCAAAGAACTGTGAGTGTGGCTGGTGTAACCCTTGTCACAGCTGCTGCAGAGGTGGAGCTGTCAGCACGGCCACGGCTCTGATTGGTTCCTGCATAGGGCGGGGCAGGGCCGAGTCTTATATGTACAGAACATGGGTTACACCTGCATGGCTCCTTAGAAGCTGTGATGATTAGTGGCTGCTGGTGGCCTAGGTAGGCGATTGGTGCTGGAGGAGGGGGTGTCTATATATTAACCACATGAAGCATTTTTGTAGTTGGCCTCCTTTGCTTGAATCTGCAGCATGGGGAAAGTTAGACCTGTGGGAAGGGCAGAGGGAAGTTCTCCCTTGGCCTTTGTCTTGCACACATGAGTCTGGAGAAGTGTGTCCTCAATGCAGTGGTGGCTTTATTGTCCTCCCTAGCTGTCCTCTGGCTCCTGTCCATGTGGCTAGAGAGAGGGTCAGTATGGTGTGTTAACAGAGGGGGTCTCTAAAGAGAGAGACTGGGTGCTAGGGAGCTCCCCTGAGTCCCCTGGGATGGGAGTGCCAACTCCACACCCAGCTGGCCAAGGAAGGGGTGAAAGCCTGGGAAAGGAAAGAGGCTTTTTGCTGATTGAAAATACCAGTGCTGCTAATCCTGGAGGGAGGACCTGCCAGCTGGGGCTTGTTAGGGAGAAGGGATTTTAAAAGGAGCAGCAGAGTCTAGCTGGCTTTCCTATGGGAGGAGATCTGGGGCCTCTCTCCACTGGGGCCCAGAAAAGCCACGCTTTACATAACTCTCTGACCTGCAAGGAGGTAGAGACGGGGCAGGAGGAATAGCTCATTGGCCCCTGAAAGAAAGGCTTAGGCTCTGCCTGAGCCCAGCTGTGCTGGGACCTGTACTTTACCTCCCCCCCCCCGTCAAGGTGCTGATACAAGAGAAGGGTGTGCCCCCTTTTCCTTGCTTGAAGGGCCCATGCTAGCTTGAATGCGGAGGAAGGATGGGTGGCTTCAGGGAGAGCCACAGTTTTAGGAAGTGAGCCAGTCTGCTCCTTTGGGGTGTCAGGAGAAAAATGGCTGCTTTCTGTGATACCCTGAGACAAAGAACCTTTTCTCCTCTCTCTGCAGGATGGTGTAGGGGGGAGGGTATTAGTCTGGGGCTTCTAAAACATGGGTTTGATTCTTGTCTCTGCCACATATGTCCTGTGTGACGTTGGGCAAATCACTTCCATTCTCAGTGTCTCCTTTCCTCTTCTGTAGGGTGGGGCTAATGCCCCCCAGGGATGCTGAGAGACTAAAAACCATTAAGGATTGAAGTGCTCATACAGTGCAGTAAGGAGCTAATTAGATAGAGCTTAGCAAACCAAGCTGCTGCTGGATGAACACTTTTCATCCCCAGCAAACCAGGAAATTCCTTGTCCCCGTTACAGAAAATACCTCTGTGTGCAGTGGCACAAACCCTTCTGGTGTTTGTGGTTGTATGCAAGACTGCAGTTATTATCGGTTACCGATCCAGTTACAGACAAGCCTCTGTAGCAGTGTTTTGGGCTCTGGCATGTTGGTTTCGGCGGGGGACTTTGCTCTGGGTTTTTGTTACTGTCCTAGGATTGTAATTGGTGTAGAAGACAAGGCCAAAACAACCACTGCTCTTGACTGCCTTGACTCGTGTATATTTTTGGGGTGCCCAGGCTGAAACAGCTTAGGCTTGACTTCCAGAACTGCTACACCCTGCAGGTGTCATTGACGACACTCGGCGCTGGGGGAGCTCTGCACAACAGGAGATGTCCCTTCTGGCCTTGGAATCTCTGAATCTAAGACTGGACAAAACCAGGGGGTCCTGCTGAAAATGTTGGCTGAGGTCAGCTCCACTGTCTAAGGAAAACTTTGCTCCCAAGGGAGATCTGGGAATGGCTGTGAAACCAATGTCCTCTGGTAATTAGTTACTAACTTCTTATCCTTTCTTAAATGGCAGGACTGGCTAGTGACACCAAGGATCCTGAAAGCCACCCTCTGATTACTGAATCTGGTTTTTAGTGGCTTGGAGCATGGATTGTGCACCAGAGTGGGAAGGCAGGGAGGAAAACACAGAAAATGCACCTAATCCACTGGAGTACTTCACGAGAAAGGGTAAATTTGCGGCTTTCCAGTCTGACCCGATGTAGAACAGGTCCTTTCGGACATTTGGGCAACGTTCCATGGGATGCTTCATGAGAGATGAACAGTCAGGCCTGCAAACATCCCCCCGTGAACTGCCATGAGGGCAAATACCTCTTCTTTTGCCAGCACTTAAGATAAATAGATGACGACTTGAGAGCCCTGCAGACCGAAGGCCTCTGTGACCATCTAGAGCAGGAACAGTAGAGGTGACAATTAGGCAAGGTTCCTCATATGACCTAGTGCATCAGCAGCCCATTCTCCATTGCCCAGTCAGCCACTGTCACTCTGAATTGGACAGCAAGGGGGAGAGTTGATGCCACTGGAGATGGGTTTGTTGTGGTGGATCCCAGGCCAGTAGGGTCTTAAATTAGTCAACTGAACTACTTCCCGTAATCCACTAACCAGCTGAGCGTGGCACTCAATCACCCATGAGGCAGGCTCTTTCCACCAGTCAGTGTAGCTGCCCCAAGGTATTGCAGTATGTGTTAAGGCCCTTCAGACAGAACTCTCTCGCCTGGATGTTTCTGTGCCGTCTCTAACAGCAGCCTTGTCGTGGCTTCCCCATTCCTACAGGTTTAAAGCAGCTGTACCAGGACCAGCTGCTCTGTGATGCCACCATAGTGGCTGAGGGAAAGAGGTTCCCATGTCACAGGTAAATATTTCAGGCATCCGACGAAGTGGGTATTCACCCACGAAAGCTCATGCTGCAAAACGTCTGTTAGTCTATAAGGTGCCACAGGACTCTTTGCAGGGTTTTTTTTACGAAATTACAAGTTTGGTTGATAAAGGTAATAGACTTACATTCTGTAGGTCATTTGAGTCAGTATTGCATGATGTCTTGATTTTTAAAATATAAAATTTAACACTGCACATTAAATAGAATAAAAATGGGGAACTATCAAGTCCAACTGTAAATGGGGAATCCTCACTTAGGTGTATTTCTGGTGGGGTCCTGCACAGACTGGTTCTTGGCCCTACACTACCTAACACTTGTAACCCTTCTGCCAGGTGACGTTGGCAGCAATGAGGGCCAGGTTCAGTATCTAGGGATTCCTTTTGTTCTACAACATGGAACTGGCTTGAGCTCCCCACCCAGTAATCTGGGAGAAGTTAACACCACCCTTGGGCCCCACCACGAGGCAGTATTTCCCACGGACAAGCACTGAGTCTGTGTGTAACAAAAACGCTTTTATCAAAAGGGAGCCAAGCACTGGCACATCATTCCCCTTTCCCTCCACTTCATCCCACTCGCAGCTGGCTGTCCTTGGTCAGCAAAGACCTTAATTCTCCATTTCCTGACCTGAGTTCAATTTACCAACTTCCCCCGACATGGCTACAACAACACTGCATACAACTCACCTAGGCATACGTTCTAGACAGTACAGGTATTACATTGCCCAGCTATGCAATGCAGCCTCTGATGTAGAACACGGCTTCCTAGTACAAGAACACCGTGTCAGTTCTCAGCACAGGCAGAGCAGGACAACCTGCTGTAACGGAATTCTGAGGGCAGCAGATATCAGAACAACTTTAAACTTTGCCAGTGCTGCTGGGTTAACATAGGACTTGTCAGACTGGATCAGACCAGTGGTCGGTCTATTCATCTAGTCCCCTGTGTTTGCAGTTGCCAACAGTGAATACTTCAGAGGAAAATATGTATGTGGTTTTGCTTTGTTTCTGTCATAGTTTAAAAAAAAATTAATAATCTTGGAATAATCTATTGATGGGGGAACTTTTTTCATCCAAGGTTGGCATCTACCCTGACCTAGCAGCCTTTATATTCCTTCCAATCAGTATCGCCTTGTATTTATCAACACTGAGGAATCTGCTATTGTGTTGCCCATTCATGTAGTTTTGTTAGGTCCCTCTAAAGTTCCCCATTCAGCTTTGACTAATGAACAGCAAAGTGACAATTTACATCTTCTAGATTCCTAATACCAGGATTGGGTTGTTTAATATATCTTAATTTATTCTGGGAACCCAAAGTTAACCTCTTACCAAAATGAAGATGTTTGATCTGCATTGCTTTCTCTCCTTGTGATTAGTTAGCTGCCTGGGAGGGACTCTATTAGGTAAGCAAAGTGTTAGGGGTTCTTTCATTATCTCAATGTTTGTCTCCACCTTCGACAGTTACAGGACCCTGTCACACCATGGTACAATACTAGCTTGAAGGAGAAGGTGACTCTTACTGAGCCAATACCACCACTTCCTGCAGTCTGCTGGCCTTTCCTTGGATGTCTCCTTTCCAAAATCTGATCAGGTCTTGCTCTGCTCTGCCTGAGAGCTAAGGAGGTCAGAGCCCCCTGAGGGAGGTAGAACTGTAGCTGGTGTCTGCTCCATTAATACTATTTCCCTATCCCCATAGGTTGCTGATGGCAGCTGTCAGCCCTTACTTCAAGGGCATCTTTACCAGCTCCTTCAAGGAATCCCAGGATGGAGAAGTTGTGCTTCAGGACATGGCCTCTTCCATTGTGCAAACCATACTGATCTATTTGTACACGGGAGAGATCTCTCTTACTAAAGAGTCTGCCCAGGGGCTGTTTGTAGCAGCCAGCAGGCTTCAGGTTCTCCCCCTGCTGGAGACCTGCTCCAGGTAATACAACAGAACCAACTAGCCTTAGGTTTGGTCTTGAGGTCAGAGGGAGGCTAATGCATGTGTAACACCTGGTCGGCGCCTGACGGGATGGGACCTCTGAGCTAAATGCATGGCTGTTAGCTAAGGCTGTAGAGCAGACTCATTAATCTCTCTCTCCGTGGTTTTGGTGTCACTAGATGGGACAGACGCCCCACCCAGGAGGTGTGTGGGTTACACATGTATGTGGCCTTCAATGTCAGGCTGGTTCCAGTAACTACAGACTGTATCTGAAGTCTGATAACCACGACGACCAGTTCAAATGTTCCACTAGTTCATCTTGTTTGGCTGAATGTGTGAACCTACATTGGTTTCATTATCTTATTTACCAACAGACCTGCTCTCCCTCTTTCCCTGTTTTAAAAAAAAAAAAAAAAAGTCTTTCATATTTTCTATTAATCCCTTGGTTTTATTTCCTTGTCCTGGCCCCCAGAAATGACCCCTTCTCCTCCTGCCCTCCCCCCAGGGAGGTTGGGTTTAAAATGAAATGTGGGAGAAACTACAAAAATGTCAGGGTCCCATTCCTACAGCCTGCACGTGCTGGAGGCAGGGAGCGGGATCTACAGCTCAAAACAGCAGCAGACTTTTCTGCTGGGATGGGTGACTCTGCAGCTCCTCATGCTGCTCTCCAGTGGGTGGGGGTGAGCAGGGCAAACTAGCTGCATCTGCAGTAGGAAATGCTGCTGCCTCACACACAGTGGCTGGTCTCAGGATCCCCATGCTTCCAGACTCCAAGCCAGTATTCTCCTATCCACAACAGTGTTGTACAATAACCCACTGCTTCCTCCACTGCAAACTGGTAGGGGCTGGTGGGAGAAGGAAGCATGCACTGTCAGTGCTTACGTTGTGGTAGGAAGTCTCTAGTCTCCAGGGCTGTAAAACCAGCCCTTTCATCAGTGAATCTTATTGCTGGTGAAATATCAAGGATGTCTTACTCCAATTGCCCCAATTTCGGATACAGAGGTAAACATCTCTCTCACTTATGATCTGCCCAGTAACGTTCCAATCTCTGGTTATTCCTACCAGGTTCCTTGTGAAGAATGTTGCCATTGAGAACTGTCTTGTGTATTATGCACTGGCTTACGCACACAACGATCAAGCTCTGCTTGGTGTCGCCATGAACCTCGTTACCACAAACTTTGGGCACCTCTCCAAGGAGGAGGATGACTTCTTACATCTGGACCTCAGCACTCTGGTCAGCATAATCTCTTTGGATGGCCTCATGGTGGCTTCTGAGCTGGTTATCTACCAGGCTGTGAAACGCTGGGTAAGGTTTCAAACAACTGAGCGTAGCCTTCTCATTGGTGAGCTGATGAAGCACATCCGCTTCCCGCTCCTTAGCCAGGATGAGGTCCGGGAGGTCCAGTCAGACTGGGAACACTGTCTGGATGTTCAGATGTGGCAGAAGAAGCTGGACAGTATAGATGGACCGTTTGATTCTAGGGCACTCAGGCAGGGAATGTACGACAAGTGTATTGTGTGCGTGAGTCTGTCCAGGTGGATAAGCAAATGGATGGAAAATGAGGAATTCCATGTGTGCTATTTTGACCCTCGAAAAGAGAACTGGGAAAAGCTGCCAGCTTTGAATTGCCTCTACTCTCCAGCCTGCGTGGCAGTAGGTGACAAGCTGTATGTATCCGGAGGCACCCTTAGGGACAAATCTCACTCAGCTGCCCTTCACAAATATGACTTTTTTAAAGGCCGGTGGTTACATCTGCCTCCCCTGTCGGTACCTCGTGCTTCACATGGGTTTTTAGCTTGTAACCAGAAGCTTTATGCTTTGGGAGGCTGTTGTGGGTTTGAAGATTACCTTGATTCTGCAGAGTGCTTTGACTTAATGGAGAAGACCTGGACTCCCATATCTAGGCTGCCGTTTGCTCTGAGCTGTTCCGCCTCTGCTGCGCTCAAGGACAAACTTTACTTAATAGGTGGGGAGAGAAACTACTTGTTCCCAGAGATGTATAAGGGGGTTCTGATTTATGACATTAACTCTGGCATATGGACACAGGTTCCTCTGGCTGTAGAGTGCTGCTCTGCAGGTGCTGTTCCCATGAATAATGGGATCTATGTCATTGGTGGCTATGCCAAGGAAAGAATGAGACACCTTCCTGTTAGGTCCCCTTCTCCAGGAGTTATTTGTGGCTCTGCTCTGTGTTTCTTCATCAGTGAGGATGGCAGAATGGACGAGGATGTTTTTGTTCCAGAGTTGCCAAGAGGAATTGCTGGTGCTGGTGTGGTGCAGTGGGAGAGGAGAATCTATGTGCTGGGAGGGGAGAACTGCTGGGTATATACTAACCCCAATGTACATAATGAAAGTCCGGGCACATATTATGACACCATTTACTTTTGGGAACCCAGTGACCTCACCTGGACTGAATGCCCAGAAAACCTCCCTATCATTGCTGATGGAGTAAGTGGGTTTGGGTGTGTGACTATGAAGATACCAAAAAAACACATTCTTGCCCTCTTGTCCTAAAGGGGACAGTACACGTGCGGCTACTCATCAGGTGCACATATAGCTGCTGTTAATGTTTTCTAAAGCCTATACCTCACAGGGCTGTCTGCAGGGGAAAACCACAAGAATATCTGCCCACAAGAATATCTGTCTTGTCTTAGCCTAACCATAGATTTTTAACCTGAAATACAAGGGACAGCATTTGAAACTGACACTTGATTCAACCAATAGTATGTGAGAATGGAAACCCAGTAACTATCTTTACATGCCTTAAAACTTCATGCTGACCCATTTTATTCCCAAAAGTTGACCAGCCTCCCTTTTCTTTGCTATGAAGTCTTGGTAGCTGGGGATGGTCACTGCTGGGATATATGATGATGACTCAAACTACCTGCAGCTAATATTTTAAGTATTGTATGAGTGAAGATTCCCTTCCTTCCACACTTGCTTCTTAAACGTGTTTTAACTGCATATTTATTGATGTCTGGCAGGGTTTTATCTTTGACACTCTGGGGTTCTTTGACACTTGAGGTGATGCTAGAATCTTCCGTTCATTTTTCATTTAATTGATAGGGGGTCTGGTGGTACAGTTGGGGCACAGACAGTCAATATCCTTCTCCTTAGATGTGGAGGTAACTTAACCTTCTTTGCTTGTGGTACCTGTTTACTGTCCACACTGATTTAAAATACAAGTAAATGCACAGAAACTTTCAGACTCCTTGAGAACGTCAATTAACTCTTTAATCCCTAAACGTCTTTCCAGACCTGTTTTTAAACATCCTAAACTTAGGCATGTAGCTAAGTGGCAGATTTGCTTCTCGCTACTAAAACTGGGGACCAGATGTCCTTTATCTGGTGTCAGGTGCTAAAGGGAAGCTCCCCTGCCACTACCTGGGCTGAACCTGTTCTGTAGGCAAACTGAGCTCCCCAGGGCTCTAAACTGTCACCAAAACCGCTCTAGTGAGAAACTATTGAAATTCCTCTTCCATGTCAAGGAGTCAGCTCTAAAAATGTGATGCCTGACTGGTAGGTGTGATCTCAAAGGGTGTTTTATCCCCCAACTCAACAAACAATTCTGTTGTAGCCCTAGGGAGCAGGAATGAGGATTCCAGATATGGCTGTTCTAGACTGAGTACCTGATTATTTACACAGACACAGACAGACACACAACCTGTATGAGTCAGACATGTTAGTTCTGTATGTCAGACTACAATGGAAATGTCTTGTAACATTACTGGACTGATTGAATAAAGTATAATAACTTCAATGATTCTAGCATAACGTAGCCTTGATTCCTCTCCCTGTAAGAAGGGACCTATGAACAAGAGAGCAGTTATGGCCCATATGTAGTAACAATTCTAGGGGTGGAAGTAAGAGGGGCATGTGCCTCTGTGTTCATGGCTATAAGGTCCTGGCCTGGGCCAAATGGAGCATCTGAGCCTGCCTAAATGAAGGCTGGGCCTCAGGGTCAGAACTGCAGGACTAGAAGAGTCGCATTAATGTTCCAGAAGGATGAAGCTGAAGGTCAGACCCATCCTGCATCTTCCTGTCCCCTGCCCCTTCCCCTGTAGGGCCTGCAGCCACTTAGTGCTAAATTCAGATCTCCTCCTCCCAGCTGCCATGTGAGATGCTGTGTGCAGGGTTGGGAACTGCCTCTGTCTGGCAAATGACAAATCCCACTCTAGATAATAAAGGGAGGAAAGCAAGGCCCTCTGTGTCCCTTGTCTTGCTAGTGTAAGGGGGGGGAATGGTCCCATTATTGTGGGGAACTTTCCTGGCTTATACATGGCCCTGGTGTGACGGTGCTGCCCGTGGGAGCCAGCTGAGGTCACTCAATCAGGGTGAACTGCAAACCAAACGGGGCAGACAAACCCCAAATGCTGGTGGTTATTTCAATACTTAGATTTACCAACCAGCACAAAACAGCTTCTACAGCACCTCACTGGTCACTTAGAAGTCCAAACCACGCAGTTCCCTTAAAGTGCCCAGCCTCAGGCCTCTGTCCAGACACACCTGTCAGATATGATGATGATTCCTGAGAATCTTACTTCATCATATAAAAGAAAAGGTTCTTCCAATCCCAAAGGATCAGCCACATACCCAGGTCCAATTATAACTTAGATCTTACCCAAAATACACGCTATAGCCAATTCTTATTAACTAAGCTAAAATTTATTAAAAAAGAAAAGATAGAGAGTGTTGGTTAAAAGATTAATCTACAGACAGACTTGAATTCAATTCTTGAGGTTCAGATACACAGTAGAGATGAGCTTGTAGTTGCCAAAAGTCCCTTTAGAAATAGTCCATAGGTTATAGTCCAATGTCCATATTCAGGGTGGCTCCAGTCAATGACTGGGGATCTCAATCCTTATGGCTTAAGGTTTCCCCCTCTTGAAACCCAAAGCAGATCTGAGATGAAGAAGGATCGTGTCCCAGGCTTCTTATACATTTCCAGCAGCCTTTCGGCCTGAGAAAACAATAGGCTCAACTCCTTCTCCCAAACATCCTGGCAATTAGCACAGAGTAATTTACCCATTAAACAGTTCAGATACAGGTTAGCACAACCTTCAAAGAGACACAGAGACAATAATACTATTTTACTCAAGTATCATTATAAATGTTAATATTCCTTTTTTTGATTTTTGAATTAAAACTCTAGCAATAGACAAGACTTGTTTGCTGCCATCACAAGACCTGAGCAAACATCTCCCCTTCTATCTCTAACAATGCAGACTTGCATTTCAAAGCTCTAGTCATTTACATATCTTCCTAACCCGTCCTCAAGGTTCACCCATGGGTTAGGTCAGTTTGTGAGTTAATTAACTCTTTCTGTTCCTGTCATCTTTCGATGAGATATTATATCACAGTCATAACGTCACACCTGGTGAAGTGGGCTAGTGAAAGGATCTGAGTCCTCGCTCCCACTCCCTTTTGCCCTGCCTGACCTCCCCTTCCACGGTCCCATGTGGCAGAGTCCTTGTAACCCCAACAAGGCTGGGCCCAGGATTCCTGTGGGGCTCAGCCCCCAATCTTGTCACTTAAGGCAGGGGCTAGGGTGTCCCCACTCTGGGCTGCTCTCTCTGCACTGATCATCACAGTTCAAAGCAAATACAATTTATTAAACAGCAACCAATTAAAAAAATAAGGAAAAACTGGGAAAGGTTGAAGGAAAACCCATCACCCTGCTCTGTGGCAGGGGAACATCACAACCAGTGGCTCTGGGATGTCAGGGAAGTTCAGTCTGTTCCCAGGGCCGGTGCAAGGAAGTTTCGCGCCCTAGGGGAAACTGCCACCTTGTGCCCCCACCCCATGCCCTGCGGCAGCTCTGCCTGGAGGCGCCCCTCCTGTGGCAGCCTCCCCCTGGGGAGCTGTCCGGCACCTCCCCACCCCAGCTCACCTCTGCTCCAGAAGCCCTGCTGTTGGGAACCCCTGGACTGGCTGCCGGCGGCTCAGACTCCCTCTCCCTCCCAGCGCAGCGGTTGCTGAAAGGCTTTAAAAAAAAAATTGTGGGCACCGCTTTTTGGCACCCCCAAATGTTGGCGCCCTAGGCAACCACCTAGCTGGCCTAAATGGTAGCACCGGCCCTGTCTGTTCCTCACATGTCCCAGGCCCTTGCTGTGCTGCAGGGACGCTGTGGGTCGGACACTTGCTCTGGGGGTGGCGCCACACCTCCTGCTCAAGGTGGCAGGACCCTTCTTCCCAGTGTCACCCCCACCCCGTCAGGCTTACGATCCCCCTCCCAGTGCAGCCTGCAAGGCCTCATGCCTGGGGGCCTCTCCCTGTGCTGGCCCCACTGCCCAGGGTCCCCCTCGCTCTCTGCAGCTGCTCACCGCACCCAGCTCCAGTTCCACCACTCTGACGCAGCACAGCTGTTGCTGTTGCTGCTCTGCCTCCAGCTCCCTGGGCTGCTTCTCTGGCCCGGCTCTGCTCCCCAGCTCAGTTTGAGAATCCACAGAGTATTTTGTTTTCAGCCCCACCCACAAAGTCATGGAACCTCCTTGTCAGCCACTTCCTAGCATTCGCCACCATGGCCATCTATAAATCAAGAAGGAGAGGATTGGACAGGAGGATCCCCAGCATCCGAGGCTGAATTTTGTGCGCTTGCCTCTTCATGTCTCCAGGTGGGGTTCCTCTGGTCAGCATCCACTAGTTCCTAGCACTCTTTTTGAGGAGCAGTGGACGCTGTCCAGGGTTCTCTGCTTGGTATCCCCTTTGGGAAGCCTCATTCTAACCCTATGGCTTTCAATTCCACTCCTCTTTTTTTCATTTGTTGGTCCTGGAATCAGGTGATCCCTGTGTTTTCAGGGTTGCACTCCTTCTAAAGAAGGGTGGGCCCTTTCGTATGCTAGATGGATCCCCATAGGGATTCATCAAGTTCATGGGGACTAAACAGGCAATCCTAATTTATTTGCAATGAAGAATCTCCACGAATTGATCAGCCCTGAGTGCACAACAGTGATTGTTAATGGGTTCATAACCAAGAATCTCTGCAAACTGATCGGCCCTGAAAGGTCAGCAGTCACTCCGAATTTCCTGGATAGTGGCAGTCTCCAGGACCTGTAAGCCCTGAATGAAATGCAGGTACTCCCAACTTGCTTGGAAAGAAGAATCTGTGCAACTTGATCAGCCCTGAAAGATTAGCAGTGACTCCTATCTTGTTTACAGTGAATAAATCCCTGGAACTGATAAACCCAGAATGATCAGCAAGAATTCCTAATTTATTGGCAGTGACTGCAGCACTTATCAGTTCCTGTGATTGTTCAACAGTCACTCCTATCTTGTGGGACAGGAGCAGTCTCTTGGGATCTGTAAATCCTGAATGATCAGCAGTAACTCTTAACTAGCTAGTAATGATGAATCTCTGCTAACTGAGAAGCCAAGAATGGTCAGAAATGACTCCTCACTTATTTGTCATGAAGAATCTCTGCAAACTGATCAGCCCTGCATGGTCAGCAGTCACACCTGGTACACTTGACATCGGCAGCCTGTATGCCCTTTATGCCCTTACTGAAAAGCAGTGAAGCAATAAGTTATTGCAATGATGAATTTGCGCAAACTGATCCACCCTGAATGATCAGCAGGGATTCCTATGTTGTTTGCCATGAACAATTTCTGCAAACCAATTAGCCCCTGAATGGGCAAAGGTCTTTGCAATGAGGTATTTGCACGAGCTGACCAGCCCGGAAAGGTCAGCAGTAACTCCTAACTTTTTTTCAGTTAATAATATCTAGCAACTGACCCCTCTGAATGGTCAGCTGGGACTTCTAACTTCTTTGCTATGAAGCAGCTGAGTGAAGTGATATTTTATTGGGCCAATGTCTGTTGGTGAAAAAGACAAGCTTTTGAGCCTATCAGTCCTCATCCTCAAAGGAAACCTTTCAAAAGACAAGCCTGGGAGCTTAAATTCATAACTCTGCTAGACAGGAAACATCATGGTCTGAACAGAGGCACTATTTATGGCTTATTACCAGGCCTGAAGAATAGATCTGTGTGGCTTGAAAGCTTGGCTCTCTCACCAACAGAAGTTGGTCCAATAAAAGATATTACCTCACCCACCTTCCCTCCTTTTTGTTTTTGGAAACTAACCCTGGCAGAAAAAAAATTTACTCTATTTGGGACTGGCTATCAAGGGAGCATTAGAGGAGTGGAAACTGCCTTTAACAAAGACTGTAGCATGTTAAGTTAGGTCTTAGACCTTAAAAAGAGCATTTTTACTTTGTTTGCAACCCTTTCTACCTTTATTCCTTTTACTTGGTCTAACTTAACCCAGTGGTTCTCAACCAGGGGTACGTGTACCCCTGGGGGTACCCAGAGGTCTTCTGGAAGAGTTGAGTGCTCCCTAGATCAGTGTTTCTCAACCTGTGGGTGCAGGACAGGTTTAGGTCAGTTGCAAGTGCAGGGCCAGTGTTAGGGGGTAGCAAGCAGGGCAATTTCCCCAGGGCCCCAAGAAGCTAAGTTACATGCTTCAGCACTGGATGGCGGGGCTTGGGTTTCAGCCCCTCTACCAGGGACTCCGGCTTCAGACAAAGCTCACAGGGGAAAAACAAGGATCACACTGAAATGTAAGTACAATATGTATTTTCCAATCGATTTATTTTATAATTATGTGGTAAAAATGAGAAAGGAAGCAATTTTCCAGTAATAATGTGCTGAGACATTCTGTGTCTGATCTGGACTTCTGAAAGGGGTACAACAGTCTGGAAAGGTTGAGAACCACTGACTTAACCTATTTTCTTTTTTAATAAACTTGTTTTATTTTTACTATAAACCAACCCAGTGTTGTCTTTGAAGGGAAGGGTGTGTTTACCCCAGAAAGTTAATAAGCTGTAAGGTTCTGACTCTTTAAAAGAACAGTAAATTTAATATTTTCTGTGAATTTGCTGTGGTAGGTGCTGTGCATTGCAAAGAAACATCTCGGAGGTGCTTAGGGGGCTGGAGTTCACTGATTGTTGCCTGCTAGGCAAGGTCTGGGCTGGGAGAGCCTTGAGGTGTTTGTTGGTGAGGAGGACAGACTGGTGTGGCAGGAAGCTGATGCACAGTCTAATCCCCAGCAAGAGGTAACTCAGTGGTTCCCATTTCTGGGCATTTCATTCTACTATATCAGTGCGCATCAGTGTAGAACTGCCATGTTCCCAGGACAATCAGTAATCCTGGCTGTAGTCAGCCTCCTAACAAAGATGACACACTTCCTACTGTTCCTGTACTGTACTGTTCCTACTGTGTGGGAGATGGCTCAACTCTTCCTGCAAAATGTCTTCCATTACCCCAGGTTACTGATGTGCATTGAATTGGACTAGGTACCACAGGTCATCTCTCTATTCTGGTGGGAATTTCTCAGACACCTTGGCATCAAGTCCCTCACCTCGTCCATCTATCACCTGCAAACTAATGGGCAAACAGAGAGAGGCAATCAAATCTTGGAGCAGTATTTTCAGTGCTTTCTGTGTTGCCACCAGGATGACTGGTTCCCCGTGATGTTCCGCACTGAACTCACGTATACCAATGTGGTCCATGTGTAGGGTAAATATAACATTCAAGTATTAAAGTTAGCTTAAGTTTGGTTAAGGAAATACAGATCTGCAGCAAAGAAAGGCCCTGACTAGCAAGTAGAAGGAAGGCCTTGAGAATAATCATAGAATCTCAGGGTTGGAAGGGACCTCAGGAGGTCATCTAGTCCAACCCCCTGCTCAAAGCAGGACCAAACCCAACTAAATCATCCCAGCCAGGGCTTTGTCAAGCCTGACCTTAAAAACCTCTAAGGAAGGAGATTCCACTACCTCCCTAGGTAACCCATTCCAGTGCTTCACCACCCTACTAGTGAAAAAGTTTTTCCTAATGTCCAACCTAAACCTCCCCCTCTGCAACTTGAGACCATTACTCCTTGTTCTGTCATCTTCTACCACTGAGAACAGTCTAGATCCATCCTCTTTGGAACCCCCTTTCAGGTAGTTGAAAGCAGCTATCAAATCCCCCCTCATTCTTCTCATTCTTCAGACTAAACAATCCCAGTTCCCTCAGCCTCTCCTCATAAGTCATGTGCTCCAGCCCCCTAATCATTTTTGTTGCCCTCCGCTGGACTCTCTCCAATTTGTCCACATCCTTCTTGTAGTGTGGGGCCCAAAACTGGACACAGTACTCCAAATGAGGCCTCACCAGTGCTGAGTAGAGGGGAATGATCACATCCCTCGATCTGCTGGAAATGCCCCTACTTATACAACCCAAAATGCCATTAGTCTTCTTGGCAACAAGGGCACACTGTTGACTCATATTCAGCTTTTCGTCCACCGTAACCCCTAGGTCCTTTTCTGCAGAACTGCTGCCCAGCCATTCGGTCCCTAGTCTGTAGCAGTGCATGGGATTCTTCCGTCCTAAGTGCAGGACTCTGCACTTGTCCTTGTTGAACCTCATCATATTTCTTTTGGCCCAATCCTCTAATTTGTCTAGGTCCCTCTGTATCCTATCCCTACCCTCCAGCGTATCAACCACTCCTCCCAGTTTAGTGTCATCTGCAAACTTGCTAAGGGTGCAGTCCACACCATCCTCCAGATCGTTAATGAAAATATTGAATAAAACCGGCCCCAGCACCGACCCTTGGGGCACTCCACTTGATACCGGCTGCCAACTAGACATGGAACCATTGATCACTAACATGGAACCATTGATCATGAGTTGTAAGGCCAAAAGAAATGTAGGGAGGATGTTCGGTTCAAAGAATAACTAATGAAATTAGGGAAAGTTTCTAAAAAGAAGGCCTCTGACCGATAGGTGTGACCGGCACATAGTTGTCAATAAGACACAAAGAATCTCTCTGAAAAGGGTCAACATGGATCTTCCCACCCCATATACCAGTGTTATCTCCCTTGTGAACCTAGGTGCAACTAAAACACAGTTGGTCAGCAGGAAGGAGTGCAAGAGATAAGGAGGAAAGGCCTTGAGGAGAAAGAAGGTTGTAAATCTTATCTGGTTTAAGACTGGAAATAAGAGTGAACTGTCTCAAATTGGTTTTTAGCTGAAGCCAGTAATTGGCAATGACATCACTTGTTTGTTAAAGGGTATAAAAAGTGAACTCTTACAGGGTTCATTGCTAATCCTGCCTGACCACACTGGAGCCAACATCCCAACAGCACGCCCTGGGTTTGGCCCGCTTGTAAGTATCTTGATCAGATGCTTATAAATGTTTTATTAGTGTTTGGAGGTAGTAAATTGCTTATTTTGGGGGCATGTTTAGAGCAATTGTATAAGTACCATGTGGCCTTTGGATTTAATAAAGGAATTTCTGGTTCAATTAGTGTTTAGTGATTTCCCCCAGATTAATATTAATAATTTCAAATATTATTAATAATTCCAACCCCACATACCTATTCTTTGAAAACTCTGGCTTTCATCCCTCCTTCCACCCAGACTTACCCATAAATTCACTAGTACTGGCCCCCACAGATTTAGCCTCCCACCTACACCAGGAGCTCCAGAAACATTTGCAGTCCACCAAACAAGCCTATAAACACCATGCAGACCAAGACTGGCCCCAAATCTGACCCTAGAGGGAAAATAACAGCTCTTAGCCCAGAACCTTAAAATGAGCCGCCCATCTACCACACTAGACTACCAATACCTGGGCCCCTTCAAGATTATAGAATGGGTAAACCCTGCGGCCTTCAGGTGAAAGATGTTCAAGTCCTTTTACTTTTAAAGCCCTATACCAAGAACCCAAAGTCAAACTTCTCCCATCTGCCACTGCCACCTACAACAGTCCATGGACAGGAGGAGCACTGGGTCCGAATCCTCAACTCTCCGGGAGTTAGGGGAAGGCTGCAGCGCCTGTGGACTGGGAAGGCTATGGGCCGGATGAGCAGTCTTGGGACCTGGTAGAGAACATCCGTGCCCCAGACCCATTGCGATAATTCCATCGGACGTACCCCAAGAAACCAGGCCCCAAAACTCCTAGGAGGCACCCTCAGTGGTGGGGGGATACTGTCAGGAATCGGCCTGCTGAAGAGCCAGTTCCCAGGCAACCTAACAAGTTCAGCTGGCCTGATTGACGGCACCGGATTGGTGAGAAGAGTCAGCAGACCAGTTCTTAAGCCCAGCAGCAGCAGCAGTTAGGTGGCTGCTCAAACCATCTGTCCATCGCAGCAATAGCTCCTGTACGTCCTTGTTCCAGCCCTGCTCCTGCCTCGGACTCTGCCTTGCCTCCTCTCCCTCCAGGTAACCTGGGGCTGACCCTTGACTCCGATTCCTGACTCTGGCTCTGACCTTCAGCTCTAGTATCTGGCCTCTGCTGCAGTTGAGAGCCTTAGCTCTGATTCCTGGCTCTAACCACTGGTCCTGACTCCAGCACCAACCACTAAGCATGACTGCCCATATCCCTGTCTCTGACACTCAGTTAAATATGTCCCTTTGTAATTTTTTTATCACTTTTATATTTGATTTTCCTCCCAATAACGTTTTTCATGAGGTACCCAGGAATATTGCTTGTAACCCACGTGGTGTTCTTGCTGAGAGAGTCCGTGTTCACAGCCAGCTGAGGCAGGGTTCCTGCAGTGCCCAAAAAACTCCTCCAGAATATAAACCATCCTTGAGTTTTCACTCACAAAATGCAAGTAAATGAGTGGATTTTTCATATCTATTCTAGCCAATTGGTTCATTTGATCATTGTGTCATCTATTGTTATGGTCATTGTAATCAATGGGTGCTAAATAGATGTAAAATGGATAGATGTAAATTAGGAGTATAAGATTGACGAGTATTTAGGAGTGATGAGTGTGCAGAGATAAATAAGTAAAGTGTGGCTGCAATGCAAGGCCTGCAGGCTGAGGCCTGTAAGATTTCAGTTTAGGAACTCTAGCCCTCAGGATAAGGACACTTGACGTAAGGGGGTGACCTAAGAATAACCCTATGCCAGTAAAGTCACAAAGAATGTGCCAATAGGTGATGTTCTGGAAAATAGACCGCAATGTACTGTTCTAGACTGAAAGACACCTGACTGTAACGTCATAAATTCTGCTTTCACCACAGATTACCCTGGGAACAGATTGATGTTAATAAAATGCTAGTGAGAATAAGGGGAGCTAAGAGAAAAACCTATGAAAAATGGGGCACCCCAACATTGATAGGGTGTGGAAGCACAGATAAGGAAAAAGAGGGTTGGAACCCTCATGCATATGCATAAGGTGTTAGGTGCGGTCAGAACTATAAGATAAAAGAGATTCCCTGATTGGGCAACAGTAGGAAGACCTCAGTGGAAGATCTCATTGGGAAGACCCAAGCAGGAACCATCCCTCTGTCAATGACCACCCGTAAAAAGATCCACCAGACTTTACTGGTTTCAGAGTAGCAGCCGTGTTAGTCTGTATCCGCAAAAAGAACAGGAGTACTTGTGGCACCTTAGAGACTCTACAATGTCTTTGGGTATGTGACTATGAATATGGAATTGGCTGTTGCTTGGGCTCTGGGAATGGGAGTGTAACTTATGACTAAGGTCAAGATTTTGTCACAATTATTTTTAGTAATAGTCATGGACAGGTCGTGGGCAATAAACACTAATTCACAGAAGCCCGAGCCCACTAGCAGGTCTGGGGTGGTTGACAGCCCGAGCCCTGCTCCTGGTGTGGTGGTGGTGGGGCTGACAGCCCCAGGGCACCCGGCTGAAGCTGAAGAAGTCATGGAGGTCTCTTAAAGTCATGGAATCCGTGACCTCCATGATGAAATCGTACCCTTTACATATGACAAAATGACCAAGATTTTTATTTATAACTCTGTTTGTGGTCACTATATTCATTCTTTGTGTGCTCCTAAGGCTCTCCCAATCTAAGAATTACAAAGGGTAACTTTCACCCTACTGATCTGGAAATTGTAGCACCATAAAAGGCGAGCTCACTCCTTAGGGTCAGGGACACTGTATTTTAACACAGAACCTCTATGTAGTGGGTGACATTTGCATTGGAAGTCAGTGAATTCAAAAGCTTATTAAAAAACTGTACCTATAATATGTCCTTTGGGTGGATAGTGCTGACGGGACAGAGTTAAGGAGCATTTTAGCACCTTAAACTATGAAGTTCTTCACTTTCAAATGTTGTTTTTATAGATCAAAACTCTATTAATACTTTGAAGTCATGACTATTTGTGTCAAATCTTTGCTATCTTAAAGAATTTTCTTGCGGCTTGTCTACACGGGATGTTACTGTACAGAAAGCTCGGGTGTGAATCTACAGTGCACTGGCTTAACATGCAGTAACACCCCCGGTGGCCAGTGCACTAAGTACACTTAATGCACTGCAGCTGAGAGGGAGCCTAACTAGAAATAGCCGTGTGGATGTTGCAGCTCTAGCGGAGGCTCGGGCTACCCACCTGAGCTCAGACCCAGGTGAGCTTGAGAGCCTGAGATGCCACCTAAGCCGCAGCTCTCTCAATGCTATTTTTAGCTCAGTAGCTCCAGCCCTGCAAGTCTGTGTACCCAGGCTAGGAGGGTCAGTCTCAGCTGGAGCATAGACATACCCTAAATATTTTGACGCCCTGGGATGCGGTGCATTAACAGGGCTGTGTAGAAAAGCCCTTAGTTTCTTATGCAGGCCTTGTGCAAGTCAAATGCTTTCTGTCTGTGTTGGTGACACTGGCTTCTTTCCAGGGCTGGAGCACAGAAGTTATCGTTCTGCCGCTTATGCCAGTGGATGTTGTGATAGACGCAAAAGGCCCTGCTCTGCCACCGACGATTATAAGAGAGGGTTTTGCGATGTTTCATTGACAGGGCTCAGAACTGGAACATGTTGTAAAGGAAGCCGCACAAAAGCTGATGGTTTGGGGTTTTGCTACAGATCTGTAACACACTAAGGTTCACCACGCTCAGGTTGACATTTTGCACCAGCTGGTGCCTGGCCATCTGTTCCAGTGCACAGCCCACTCTGGAGGACACTCTTGTGCTTAGTGTCTGAGCTAAACATTAGGGTGAATTGCAAAAGAGGTTTCTATCTCTCAAGTGATGTCTTGAGTACAGGTCTCTGAAGCAAGGTGGGAGGATTCAGAGCATTTCCAGCAAGCAGGGCCATCCAACTGGGTACTAAACCAGACTCGAGAGATTTAGGCAGGACATTACAAGCTTGAATCCCAGCCAGGACTGATTTTTAAGGACCTCCATGAAAGTCTAAATGAACAGGCAGCCCTTGCACTTCCTAAGTGTGGAGGGGAAAGAAACCAAACCTTTCACAAGTGGAGTCCTCTTTTCAGCTGCCCTCTCTTCCCAGTCATAAACCTCCCTTGCATCCCTCTCACCTGCCTGCCCTCCTCCTAGGCAGACATGCAATCCCAGTCTCATGAATCACAACACAGTATGCAAAACAGACTGTGACTCATCTCCCAGTCTGACCAATTGGGAAACAGAACGCAGATCGAGTGGAAACAGCAACATCTTCACCCCTTGGCCGTTGTAACCCAGGTGTCCCCATTGTTGCAGATTGTAAAGGCTGCAAAACCACACAGGCAATAGCAGGAGGAGGAGCAGGTAGGTGAGACCACACAGAATGTGGGTGAGAGAATGTGGTATGATTGTACATAAGGGACTGGGGTTAGGAATGGGGGAAGAGTATTTCCCAGGATGATCTCGATTGATGAGCCCATTTTGCAAAGAAGAATCTTTGGTGTCACTTAAGATCCCAGGTCAGTATGTAACAAGAGCTATTTCTTCCCTTGCAGGGAACACCTATGTCTTCTCCCCAAAGTCTAGTGTTTTGTAACTGAGGCACCAGCCTACCCATCTTCCAAAACTGGACCAGAATGGGGGAAACAGTTTCCTGTTCATATGGTCACCTGCAGAACCCATTCTTCCTTTAGGATCACATTTTCAAAAGTGACCAGACAGCACTTCCCATTGAGAACAATGGGATCTGCCGGGAATTGAGCACTTCTGAAAATCTTGCTACTTTGCTTGGGTGCCTAAATGGGAGATACGATCTTCTGGCAATCTGATCCCTGTTGCGGATGCTCAGCACTTCTGAAAACCTGTCCCTTAGATCCTCATTTCTCAGTGAATGACTGTCCGTCGATATCTTTGAGAAGGGCCTTTTGATAGCAAGTTATTGAGCAATCCCGTCAGAGCAATTGTCAATGGAGGAGATTTGACTCACTCTCAGTAGTGAACAGTCATGCGAGTCCAAAATGTTTAGTTAAGATAGATTTACTCACAAGTGCAGCACAAACTCACATCCCCCAAGAATTATATGACATGGAGGCAGGCTCTTAATAAACTAGGCTACAGATCCGGGGGTAGTTAACTGTAACCATCCCTAAGCGCTGCATCCTCCCTACTCACCAAGAGGGAAGGGGCTAGGTATGTTTTGCAGGCAGCATAAGGGATGAAAATGGGGAAATCTCAGGAATTCACATGCATTCTTTCCCTCTTCCCCCCATCCCCTTAAGAAATTCAGAGTCCCAGTTCTGACTCCATTCCTGAACTTCTCTGTTAAGCCTAGTTGTGTATGGCAGAGATGTCTGATCAGTGTGGCATTTTACCTGCTATCCACACTGCGAAACCAAGGGGTGAGAGGGGTGACCTAAATAGACAACTCCTATCAGTTACACTGTCTTGGCTTTTGTGGTTATGTCACACCTGTAATGTCACACCGGGGGATTTCTGTGAATGTTTTCTTCTGCCCGTCACACCACGGACTATTCAGGGAGCAGAATGTGAGAGCCAATCACTTGGAAACCCAGAGACTTTCCCGGCTGTAGATCTGAGGCAATGGTTCCTAGTGGCTACCACGCTGCCGCACCTAGAGGAAGACCCAAGAGCATCAGAGAGACTGGATCATTTGCTTATTAAGGTAAAAGAGCAGCAGACATCACTTAGCTGCAGGAGAAGTGGGGGGACAATGGAGGGGGACTACCTCAGGACATAAGGGTCTTTCCCACTCAGCTACCCCAGGCAGGTGGCTGGAAAATAGTGACCTAAAGGATGCTCTTGACTGACTGGGAGATATTGGGGGTAGTCACGAGAGATCTCTGCTGAGCTAGCACTGCAGAGACAGGACGTTAAAGGAGCTGCATCTCTCTGATGATCAGTGTGAGCTTAATTTCCTGTTCCTCTAGCTGGGCCCACCTGTGATAAACCCTGAGGTCCAGCTGCACTTATCAGAGGTTCCAGGCACATCTCAGAACCGAACTGATAAATTCCCAAATGGTCATGGAGGAGGATGACACAGAAGAGGCACCTAAACCACTGGGACACTATATTCGAGAGGGTAGGTGTGATACTCTTCACATTTGGGTCACATCCCACAGAATGGCTCCCTTCTGGATCAACCATGGAAGATGAATGGTCTTGTGCACAGACATCACCAAAGAACAATGCTGAGCTGCAAACTACTTGCAAGTGTTGTTCCTTCCTTTTATCTTTTTTGGCTAAATTTGGTGCAGGTGAGAGACACTGATGTGGCAGCCCTGGAAACTGAAGTCTCCTATTTATCCTCAGAATAACACAGCTTCAGGAGGCAGTGCAAAGTTCCCGCCCGCTGCCTGATCTGTGTTGCCCTGTCCCGGACTTGCAAGAACCCTGTATAGGAGCAAGAAGGGAGTTCAGTCCCCATGGCATGTTCGGTCCTGAGCCTCTTGGCTGAGACTACCAACAAGGGGAGCCAGCTGTGAAAGTGGACCCCCTTCATTATGTGAAATAGGTGCTAGTCTGAGACACCCCCCTCCCCTAGCTCATTTCACATAGGCCACCAAAGAGCCATCAAATGGGAACAGCTTTTGCTCACCTGGAGCAGTCACTGCATCATTAGTACAACTGACCTGAGATTTGATGCCATTTAAAAATTCCTTTAGACCAAGTTATTTCTTCTCTTGCCGGCTGATGTTTCTGTTGCAATGTCTGTTCTGACACACCCTTGGCTTTGTCTTCCCCTTCCTGCAGGTTTGAAGCAGCTGTACCAGGAGCAGCGACTGTGTGATGCCACCATAGTGGCTGAAGGAAAGAGGTTCCCATGTCACAGGTTAGCAAGGTTCTGCATATGCCCCTCTTAATTTCTCGTTTTGTTTAAATGGAAGATCATCATGTAAACATAACACAATAACCTGACATTTCTTAAGCACATAATTTAAAAATCTCATTTATCTCCAGTCAACCTTGTGGGTGGCTTTATTTGTCTCTGACTTCCTTGGATATTTCCTTGTAAAAATGTCTTAGCCATTTGCAAAATCTCTTTTATGAGCCTCTTAGCAAAGAGAAATACATGCTGCAGCCATTCAGCATCTAGACATTTGTTTTACTTCTTGTTGGTTTCATAATTGGGCAGCCTCTTGAAATCAAATAAATGTTCTAGTTACTCTCCTCCACGCTTCTTCTGTGGTTACCACCCACCCTTCCCTTTGTGTTACCTGTCCTGGTACCAGTTTAAATATAGCAATTTCCTTATTCTGAACAGGCTGTTTCACGCCTACCATGCACCTGAGTCTACTCTCACTCACACCGGTGTAATTCAGGAGTAATGCCAATGAGGTAAAGCTGGTGTGAGAAGGGGACCAAGACCCAGCATGGCAGGGGTGAGGGTGAATTGCAGTTGAAATCTTGTTTGATTTAGTTCATTTCTTGGTCTCTTTTTCTGACTGTCAATGATGCTTAGATGATTTCAGGTAGCTGTATTCTCAGTGATCTGTTAAAAGGGGTTTGCCTCACTTCCCTGACCATAACTTTTCAGAAAAGCAAGGGCCATGGATAGCCATATATATATTTGAATTGGGAATGGCATTTAGCATCCCATTTAGCCCTGAGTAATCCTTGAACCCAGGTGCGGATCACAGAGGGAGAGACTAGTTTTTCTTCTTGCCAGCCAGAGGAGGCAGATTGCTGAACAGCCAGGGGCATGGAGTAGTAGAACCAGAATCCTCTTCAGCAAGCCTGGAGAGGGCAGCATCTAGCACCGCAACATAACAAAGACCAACAGTAATTTCTGGGATGGAGGGGCAGGACTATCCAATACTTAGGACATTACAGAAGGTGATGGGGGATCTGGCTGCAGTGAAATTCTCTGTCCTTTATGAAGCAGGAGGTCAGACTAGATAGCCAAAGTGATCCCTTCCCTCCTTCAAATCTAGGGGCGAAATCCTGACCTCACTGAAGCCAATGGCCATTGACTTCAGTAGGGTCAGGATTTTGCCCTGTGTACCTGAGGTCCCAGCCCTCCAGGAGAGAACAAGGACGGGGTGGAGGGAGGCTAATGTCACTTGTGCTCTGATAGTCCCCTTTCCCGAAGGCAGCGCCTTTGCTCTCCCATTTCCAGGAGACACATTTGATCAGTCCCTCTGCTCCATTCCTCCCCATCTCTATTCAGAGTGGGGGACTCACCCATCCTAGGGCTAGTGGTAGGGGAGGGGGATCTGGCCAATCTCTGCTCCTGGAGAAGGGGGAACCATAACTCCTTCCAGCATTGGAGGAGGAGCTACATTAAGAAGCCCTCATAAGAGTTGCCCCTTCCTCAGACAAAAGGGTGGTTGTTGGACAGAAGGTCTCAAGGCCAGAGGCAGGAACCAGGAAATTACTGAGGAGCGAGGATGCCCCGCACACCCACCCTGGGACTCTGTCCAGCTTCAGAGAATCTCAGAAGGAAGAAAATAACCAAACAAGGGCACAAAACCACGTTGGGAATACTGGTTATAACTGGCCTCTAGTCAGAAGGCCTATCAGCAAGCCAAGGGGCAGGTATGGAACATGTCCTCACTGGCCAGCTGGATCAGTGCAAAAGCAATGGAGTTCCTTTTCCAGAGCCGTGAACATGCTCCATTGACCGTGTTTCCTCTCTCTCTCTGCACAGGATGCTGCTGGCTGCAGTCAATCCCTACTTTCGAGCCATGTTTGTCAGCTCCTTCAAAGAATCCCAGGATGGAGAAGTTCTGTTGCAGGACATGGCCCCCTCCACTGTGCAAACCATCTTACAGTATCTGTACACAGAGAAGATATCAGTGACTTCAGAGACAGCCCAGGCTGTGTTCGTAGCAGCCAGCAGGCTTCAGATCCTCCCTCTGCTGGAGATCTGCTCCAGGTAAGGCTGACATGGCAACAACTGTGATTATGCTGTAAATGTGCACAGTGCTGGCTGTTTGGAGAGTCCTGCCAAACAGGTCACGTTCCCTACCCAAGGGGGCTTGTGTTCCGTGGATCATTCTGTTCTGTACAGGCTGGTATAGTAGAAGGGCAAACAGGACAAAATCTGCCAGTATTTTCATCAAAACTGACGTGCACCTTGGATAACGGGGGTCTAAGGGCTCTTTCTAAGGAGAAAGCTTTGTGTGTGGGCTGTCTGGGAGGGTCTCCCAGATGTGATGGTGATTATGGATGTAGACAGGAAGTTGGGAACAGGCAGAAACAAAGGGAGTAGCAAGGATACAAGCCAGACGAGTACGGAAATGGGAGGTGGTTATTATAGGAACCCATAGAACAAAGTGGAGGTGGGGATACAGTACAGCATTGGATGCAAAACGGAGAAGATCAGGGTTAAAGAAGATTCAGAAAGTCGGGAGATGAAAATTATGTTGGCTGCATTGTTTTGGATGGACATGAGTGGGGATTGATGGGAGGGTGGTAAGCTGCAGAGCGAGAAGCAGCATTGATCACAGCAGGCAATAATGAGGGAATGAACTAAAGTTTAGGATGAACCTTAGAGACTGTGGAGGAAGAAACGGAGGATTCACTGGGAGTCTGGGTGGGAGTAGAGAAGGACTGAAGATGGCTGTACAGTTACAAGTCCAGTGGCAGAGAGAGCTTGTGGAATTGCTAAAGAAAGCGGTGAAAGGGGGCAGAGGAGAGGAAAGATAAAAGGCTCTTCTCTGGACATGTCCAGTTTGAATTAGTGGCACCACATCCAGAGGGAAAGGTAGCAGAGCCAGGCAGAGAATGTGACTGCCGGATGTAAGCACCTGGGTTAGAGAGGTAGGTTTGAGAGTCATCAGTGTGGAACTCAGAGTTGAATCTATAGAAATGAATATCAGTTTTGAGAGAACAGTGGGATGGGGTGGGGGGGTGCTCAGCGGTGTGTTTGAAAGAGAGAGAGGGAGGAGCCAGAGTTAGAGATCAGAGTTGATCAGGAATTTTTCAGTGAAACAGTTTTTCTTTGGCAAACAGCAATTTGTTGACACTGCAACTTTTCCCAGGACCATGGCAGGTTTGATGAACGTTTCCTTGGGAAGGATTATTTGAGTCCACAGTGGAATTTCTGGTCAAAGCCACAGAGACCCACCAACACCTCAGAAAAGCCTAGTGGTTAGAGCACTCACCTACGATGTGGGGGACCTGGGCTCCGGGCCTGCTTTGGAGCAGGAATTTGAACCTGGCCTCTAATCACACAGGGAGCGCCCTAACCAAAGGCAACTCTTCCAGGGTAGTCTGCTTTCAATCTCTCCTACTGGAGCTGTTCTACTTTGTCTAAATAAATATTCATTGTAGCAGGAACTTGAATGTGACACTCCTACATCCCAGCTGAGCATCCTGACCACTGAACTATAGAGTCAGCATTTCTCCTTCTCTCTGGTTTTAACACTGGCAAACTTTGAAAGCTCTCAGATTTGACCCAATGTGGAAAGGAAAAAACAAAAACCCAAACTCAAAAATAGTTGCAGGATGGACAAACTGTTTCCCTCCCAGCTCTGTGAGAGGATGATTAAAGTTAAGGGCCAGAGAGGGAGTAGGAGAGGATGCAAGGGAGATGAGCTGAGAGGGCCTGGCACAAATTGTGGGATTGGAGGAAGGCAAGAGACTATACTTTTCTGATCCAAAGAGATCTGGGAAGGGATGGTTCTGGGAAGGGGATAAAGAACAGGAGGAGGAGAGTTTTTGATGGATGGTGCCGATGTTTCCTTAGCAGAAGCCAGCTATATATTGAGAGGAGGTGGGATGGACGCTTCAGGAGGGAGTCAAAGGTTTAGAAAGGACGGTAAGGTTTGTATCCCTGGGAATCTGTGAGGAAGGAGATATAAAGGCTTTTGGCAAAGAGGAAAGCAGAACTGACAGGATACAGAGCAAACCCATGACTGGAAACAGCCACCCTTCACAGCTATCTGGATTTTTATGGCTGTACAGGGAAATCACGTGTCCTTATGTGAACCACAGAATTTTGCCTGGAATTTGTCTACATGGGTAAAATTTTCAAAAGCACATAAGTGCCTTAGGAGCCTAAGTCCCATTGACTTTCAGTGAGATTTTGGATCCTAAGGCTGGGATGCTGTAACGGGTCAGACTCACCCCTGCGGCACCTCCTGCTGGTCGTCCTTGGGAATTAGCTCAGTCCAGCGTTCGGAGCACCCTCTGCAGGCCGGTGATCCACCTGTCTTCTCCTGTCCCCCATGTCCCTCCCAGGACCCCGGTGCCCCTTTAACTGGGTCTCCCCCTCCCCAGGGGAACCCACACCCTACTATCCCCACTTTGCCTCAGTATTGGCCACTGCCAGTCATTCTCTAGCCCCACATCCTGGGGCAGACTGCAGTATCAGCCTGTTCATCACTGGCAAGGAGGGTTTGGACCTGCTGCCTTGGCCTACCCCTGGGCTGCCCCCTGCAACCCCCAGTACCTGTTAGCCCTCTGTTATGCCGCAGCCTGGGGCTTTCCAGGCTGGAGCTCCCCAGTTCCTCAGCCTGTCCCCAGCCCTACTCCACTCAGGTACCCGGTCTAGCTCCCTGCAGCCAGGCCCATCTCCTTCTGAATACAGAGAGAGACTGTGTTTCTTCTGGCTTCCCTGGCCTTCTTATAAGGCCCTGCAGCTCTGTTTGGGGCATGGCCCCAGCTGCAGTCACTCCTCCAATCAGCCCAGCCTAAAGCCCCTTCCCAGGGCTGTTTTAAAGCCCCAAAGTGCAGGAGCGGGTAGCCACCCCGTTACAGATGCATTAAAGGAGTTAGGCACCTGGAAAAATCACAGTGCTAGACAAAGCCTGAGAGAGGTCCTCTACCATAAATGGGCAGAGATAGGTGCCTCAGACTGCAATTCACAAAGCTAGCACGCTAGGCATGTAGCTGTCTCAGCTACAATCATAGAATTGCAGGACTGGAAGGGACTTCAAGAGGTCTTCTAGTCGTGTCCCCTGCACTCAAGGCAGGACCAAGAATTATCTAGACCGGGGTAGGCCGCATCCAGCCTGTCAGACCTTTTAATGCAGCCCTCAAGTTCCTGCCAGGGAGCAGGTTCAGGGGCTTGCCCTGCTCCACACATGCCATGGCTCTGCGCAGCTCCCGGAAGCAGTGGCATTTCCGCCCTCCAGCTCCTATGCGTAGGGGCAGTCAGGGGGTGCCGCACGCTGCCCCCGCCCCAAGCGCCAGCTCTGCAGCTCCCACTGGCCAGGAACTATTTGTTCTTGACAAATCCATGCTGACACTTATTTATCACCTTATTATCTTCTAGGTGTTTGCAAGCTGATTTCTCAATTGTTTGCTCCATTATTTTACCAGGTACCGAAGTTAAGATGACTGGTCTGTAATTCCCTGGGTTGTCCTTATTCCCCTTTTTATAGATGGGCACTAGATTTGGACTTTTCCAGTCTTCTGAAATCTCTCCCATCTTCCATGACTTTTTGAAGATAATCACTAATAGCTCAGATATCTCCTCAGGCAGCTCCTTCAGTATTCTAGGATGTATTTCATCAGCCCTGGTAACTTGAAGACATCTAACTAGTCTAAGTAATTTTTAACTTGTTCTTTCCTTATTTTAGCCTCTAATCCTACCTCATTTTCACTGATGTTCACTATGTTAGACATCCAATCGCTACTAAACTTTTTGGTGAAAACTGAAACAAAAATGTCATTTAGCACATCTGCCATTTCCACATTTTCTGTTGCTGTTTTTTTTCCACCGTCATTGAGTAATGGACCTACTCTGTCCTGGTCTTCCTCTTGCTTTCAATGTATTTGTAGAATGTTTTCTTGTTGTCCTTTATGTCTCTAGCTAATTTAATCTCATTCTGTGCCTTGGCCTTTTCTAATTTTGTCCCTACATCCCTTTGTAATTTGACCTTGTTTCCACTTTTTGTAAGAATCTTTTTTGAGTTTCAGATCATTGAAGATCTCCTGGTTAAGCCAGGGTGGTCTCTTGCCAGACTTCCTATCTTTCTTACACAGTGGAAGAGTTTGCTCTTGTGCCCTTAATGATGTCTCTTTGGAAAACTGCCAGTTCTCTTGAACTTTTTTTCCCCTTACACTTGCTTCCCATGGGATCTTACCTACCAACTCCCCGAGTTTGCTAAAGTCTGCCTTTAGCAAATGGGAGATGCTGATGAGAGGGGTGTTTCCTAAGCCCAACCCCTCTCAGGGAGACAGGCCCTTACATCCAGGCTTCAGGGAGACACCAATTTCTGCTTGTGATTCACAGCTGGGAACCCTCTTTGGAGTTAGGGAAGAGGATCTCCCTCAGACTTCTAGCCCAGTAGTTAGGATCCTCACCTGGGGTGTGGGAGAGCCCTACTTCAAGTTCCCCCTCTGCATGAGGGAGCTAAGTAATTTGATTTGGCATCTGCCACCTCTCAAGGGCACACCCCAGCCCCTGGCCTGTGGGATACTCTGATGTGGGGCTCTCACGGTCTCTCCTGTTGAAGCTCTTGCACAGTGGATAAATAATTGAAGAGTAATTAGAGACTCAGGATTGGATCTTGGGTCTCCTATTTCCCACATGAGCACCAGGGTACAGAGTCAGTCTCAGCCTGGTAATCCCTTTCTCTGTCGGAACGGTGGGCGCCTCAGGCCTGGTCTACATGGGGAGGGGGTCGATGTAAGATATGCAACTTCAGCTACGGGAATACCGTAGCTGAAGTCGAAGTATCTTATCCCGACTTACCTCCCGTCCTCACCGCGTGGGATTGATGTCTGCGGCTCCCCCACCGACTCCGCTACCACCGCTCGCTCCGGTGGAGTTCTGGAGTCGACGGGAGCGTGTTCGGGGATCGATGTATTGTGTCTAGATGAGACGCGATATATCGATCCCCGATAAATCGATCGCTACCTGCCGATACGGCGGGTAGTCTGGACGTACCCTGAGAGTCAGACTGTTGTTGCTATGTGCACTAGCTGGGTTTCTGTTAGTCTGTGTTTGGTTTGGTTTTATTACTAGCTGTTTCTTTGCTTTGTCACCTCCTCTCTTCCTTGGGGCTGGGGGGGTTCCCCATGGGGTCCACCTCAGATGTGTTTAGCCGTTTGTCTCACACGCATGGGGTGCGGTGTGCACCTGTTGTCTCCAGCACTGTGGAGAGTGCGGTGCTGAGTGGAGAGGTTATTGGCTGTGCTAATATAAAATCTGCATCTCAGATGAACAAATCTAGGGTGACTTTCCTGGCCTGGGAATCGATTGGTACAGGGAGGACTCTGGATCAAGGAGTCTTTCGTTCAAGTTTTTCCCTTGTTTACTCCTGCTACTGTCATTTTTTCCAATGTCTCCTCCTTCCTTCACAATTCGATGCTCGTGTCTGAATGTGCCTGTCATGGGAAGGAGGTTTCTGCTGTTAGGATGATTCCATTAGGTTGCAAGAACCCAAATGGGAGGCTTGTGGTGTCATTCCGGCACCGGGTTTGTGTGGTTCTAAATAACGCCGAACAGCCCTTGAACCTGGTTTCAAAGCACCACAGAGATGGGGCAGATTATACAGTGTTTGTTACCTCTAAAAATATGAAATGTTTCCTGAGTGGTGACCCTGGTCATTGAAGGGTCCCTGCCCACACACTGCTGGCTCAGGGGATCCTGGTGAGAAGGTGGGACCCCAGGATAGTGGGGAGTAGGCTGGGACATGAAGGGACCAGCAGGACACAGAACCTGCATCTGCACTGCCTGGTTCTATCTCCCCACCCCTCACTAGTGTGTGGTCTGTCATTGTCCAGGGTCCATGTTGTGACCCCATCACTTGGACCTAGACAGAAGCGAGTCCTTGAGGCTGAGGGGCGGCTCCCTGCAGAGGAACTACAGAGCGGTTCTAGAGCTGGGAGTGAAGAACAGCCCAGTGGGACCAGTTTATGCAGGACTATTTCTAAACAAGCGAAGACTTTGGAGCCCCATGAGCTGCTGGTAGCTGCTGCGGATGGAGCTGCGGGCCCTGAGCAGGAGGATAGTGTCGTGCTGGGTGGTGGCTCCATGCCTGGAGCTCCCAGTAGGGCACTGCCTTCCCCTGGAAAGGGGAGTCCTCAGGCCCCCAATCGTGCATGCTGCAGTGAGGATGCTGGGTCCCAGCCTGGGGCTGCACTGCCTGCCCCTCTTGGGGAAAGGGATTTGCCAGCTGCCCTCCTGAATCTCCTTTGTGAAGGAGAATGTTACAATGGCGGCTCAACGTTCTCCTGAGCTGCTGGGCACTGAGGGAGATGAAGAGGATGACAACGGTCTCTGACTCATCACTGGTCCCTGATGTCTCAGCTAGTCACTTGTGTCGGAAGGGTGGGTACCGTGTGCAGGAGATGGGTGACTTTTTGGAGACCACTAAAGGGAAGCGGGGAATTGAGGTCGAGGATTGATGTACAGCGCTTTGTTCACTCGGCTGCCCTTGTCTTGAGAGAGACCTCGGTTGAGTGTAGGAAACATTTGTCTCAAACCGTGGTTGAGGAAGATGAGTGAAGCGCCTCCTCTCCACCTGGTTACCTCCTTCAATGCCAATCTTCTTCCAGGTTTTGATGGACAGGCCTGGGCTCTTCTGGATTCTGCCACCACTCAGCAGGGTGTAACTGATTTATTGTCTTCCCATGGGAATTTATTTGGTGGTGTCTCCACCCCCTTCACTCTTTCCAGGCAAGGTCACCAGGGCAGCTGGGAAGGGAAATTCTAATCATAGGGTAACCCTTGTTTACTTGCCAAATAACACAAGAAATAACACAAATATATACACTATATTCAACACAGTAATTATACTAAACAGGAGATAAATATAACATAACAGGGTAAAACACGATTCTCAGGGTCACCGGTGCCCATGCTGATAATACTCGTAAAGTTCCCCAGTCACGTGACCTGATATAGCAAATGTAAAGTTAGTTTCCCGTTGGCACACGTACTTTTTTGGGGCCCTTGATTACCTGTGGCCTTGATACCTTCTGTGCAGCAGTTAGCAAGGTGGCTGACTGGGTTCAGTACAGCCCAAAAGACTCACGAGTGAGATAAGGTGGTAAATCCATCTGCAGATTTAATAGGCAGCAGGTAACAAAATCCCCAACCCCTGATGCCATGGCCTGAGGACACAGTTCAGGAACTAGGGGTCTCCCAATTTCCCTGACTAGCTTACTAAGAGATGGTGACTCTCAAACTCTGTGAATAATCCTCAGGGTCAGAGATGGCTCTGGACTCCTCAGTCACCGCAGGAGTCGGGCTACTGCTGGCCCAGGATTTCCCCTCACAATCAAGGGGCGCAGGACTCCAGGTGCAGATTACAAAACTGTAGTGACATACCAACGGTAGTCTCCCCCCGAGCGCTCAGACACACTCCCAGCAGGCAGCAGCCCTGGACTAGCAGCCAGAGCAGAGCTGGCCATGTGGTGACTGGTCTCACCTAGGGAGCTGGGCGGCTAACTCAGCCTGGCTGGGGGAAGTTTTCCCAGCAAAACTCTACGAACTGGGTGTCGCCATGCAGCAGGAAAGGCTCAAGCTGGGGGATTTCGCTTTCTGGTCTCCAGAGGCCAGTTCTCAGGGGGAACCCTGCATGCAGGCCTGGGACTCACCAGCTCCTCACACAGCCAGTCCTGCCCTTGCCCTGGCTGGCTCCAGACTGCTCCAAAATGGCTCCCCCCACCCCCATTCTGAGCACCCAGGGAAGCACATGCTGCCTTGGCTCCCGCTCCCTACCGGGGACAGTGTGCCTCTCCCTGAGCTGCCTGCACACAGAGCCCCAGGGGCCCAGGTGAGCTCCGGGCCGGGGGTGGGGGTTGGGCAGGGATTGCTCAGATATATAGGCTTCCCCATGGCTTTTTCTTTTTTAAAGCATTTCCACTTTTCATTCTCTCTCTGCTGCTGCTTGGTTCTCCCTTTCTAGTCTCTATGGTGCTGCTCAGCTTTGGCTCTCTAAATATTAACGGGTGATGGGATTAGGGTGACCAGACATCAAGTGTGAAAAATCGGGGTGGGGGTAATAGGAGCCTATATAAGAAAGTCCCAAAAATCGGGACTGTCTCTATAAAATCGGGACATCTGGTCACCCTAGATGGGATGGTCATAAAAGGGCACAACTCAGACAAAAACAGGTCAATGTTGTCCTTTGGCAAGAGACACACTCAGAGGCAGCTAGGGTCACCAGACAGCAAGTGTGAAAAATCGGGACAGGGGGTGGGGGGTTAATAGGAGCCTATATAAGAAAAAGCCCCAAATATCGGGACTGTCCCTACAAAATCGGGACATCTGGTCACCCTAGACCCCGATAATCAGGGGAACTGGCTGATGGCATGGGAAAGGAAAGCTTTCTCGAGCCATGGCTCCAGTGTCACAGCTGGGGTTACTGTTCTCTTTCCTGGGGTTCAGGGGCACAGATCCTGCCTGTGAATGAGATTGTGCCAGGCTGGCTCCTCCAGGTGGAGACACGTATGGGCACTATTGTTTTTAATCTTTGTACTGTGTATGCCCCCACACTGTGTCTCCTTTCTGCGGACACTTGCCCTTCCTATGCTTGGCTGTGGCCCTGATGCTGCTATTGTCCTGGGAGGGGACTTCACTTGCGCTGTAGATGATGTTTTAGACAGGAGCCATGCGGAGCCATGCCCTCCGTCGGCCAGGGAATTGCATTGTACTGCCTTGAGCTAGTAGATGTTTGGAGGTTCTCTCACCCCACTGTTAGGCCGTACACTTGGCTGAAGGCTGCTCCCAACCAGGTCTCAGGGGATAGACTGGATCACTTTTATAGCATGAAGTTCGGTCTTCCATGTCTCCCACTCACTTGTCTGACCATCACTGTGTTTATGTCAGTGTGTCTCTTCCTGCCTATGCTTCCCACTGGTGCCTTAATATCAAATTATTACTGCCCTTGAATTTCACCCAGGTATTAGCTGTGTTTTGGGAGTGTTGGCAGCAGCACAAGCCCCTGTATGAGTCCCTGAGTCAGTGCTGGGGTGTCAGGTCCAGATCCAACTGTTCTGCCAGCAGTAATTCCCAGCTGCCACACAGTCCTTGCATCAGACCATGAGTGTCCCGGCATGAGATACCTTGGGCCTTCATGGCAACCTTGACATGGGAAACCCAGTGTAGACTCCCTAAGCCTTAACTGGCTCTCAAGGCACTTCTTGGAAGAGCAGGTGCAAGGAGCATCTGATGGCTGGCCCTGCTGAGATCCAGAAAGCAGCTGTTTCTTTCTACAGTGTTCTGTATTCACCTGAAGCCTGGGATCTGCTGGCAGTGGAGGAGCTGAACCAGGGATTATCCCCATCTGACTGGTGACGAGCAGCAGTGCCTGGGCACCCTGCTGTCACTGTTGCTCTCTGTTGTGGTCCAGCAGCTCTCGACAGGCCAGGCCCCAGGTATTGATGGGCTGCCACCTGAATTTTACAAGCCTTTCTGGCATTTTCTCAGTCCTGACTTTTTTGTAGGGGTGCTGGAGTGTACCCAGGAGAAAGGGCTGTCCCTCAGCTGCTGCAGGCAGTGACCACCCCGCTACACAGGAAAGGGGATCTCTGTGACTTATGGAATTGGACACCTATTTCCCTTCTCTGCTCTGATTATCCTGACTATCCAGGGCCTTAGCCAACCAACTAAAAGAATCTCTGGACTCTGATACACCCTGATCAAACATGTCGTATTCCTAGCCACTGTATTTTTGATCATTTGTTTTTAATTTGTGATGGTATTTACTGTTAACAAACTTTGTAATCTGGATGTGGGGCTTGTTTCAATGGATCAGGAGAAGGCCTCTATAGACTTCAGTATAATTATCTTTTAACAGCATTAGAAGCTTTCGGGATTGGGTCAGTTGCTCTTCGAATATATTTTTTTGTACCACAACATTTTCAGTGTCCTAAAGATTAATAGGGGTCTTTCTGCTGCTTCCCCTTTTGCAGAGGCATTCATCAGGAGTGTCCTCTGTCTGGGCATTGTACTCTCTTAGTTTGGAGCCATTCCTGCTCCTCCTCAGAAGCCATCTGACTGGCCTTTCTGTGCCAGGGTGCTACATGCCTTCCTGGTTCACCTCTCAGCCTATACTGATAATAGCTCCATTTTTATTACATCTGACAGTGATGTGCAGGCATTTTGCACTTGTTTACAAGTGTAAGAACAAGCATCTTGTGCCCACATTAACTGGGCTAAGAGCTCATTCAAATGTACTGGGCTTTTGGCAGGGTAGTGATCCCTCTTTCTTGTCCCAACAATTGCAATGAGGCATCTCTGGCATTAAGGAATTGGAGGTCTTTTTTGGATCTGAACAATATGTGTTAAAGAACTGGGAGGGGGTTGAAGGGCGGGTGCAAGGCTTCTTGCAGAAATGCTGCTGGCTCCTTTCTGGACTCTTTTTGGAGAAGGGTTTTGATTGCCAACAACCTTGTGATCTCCATGTTGTGGCACCAGCTAGTGTGTCTGGACCCTTGCTGAGGCCTTCTGGACTGGATTCAGATGCATATTCACTTTTTTTTTTTTAATAGCTACCACTGGTTGCATCCTGCTTTGCTGTTCCTGCAATTAGATGCAGGGGCCAGGGCTTCATTGACTTGTCAGCAGCGTGGCAGCCTTTTGCCTCCAGTCTGTTCAGCAGCTGCTGTGCTCTGATTCCCTGCTGGCCTGAAAGTCCCTTGTTTTCTCTCCCTTCCGTCTTGCTATGGGGTTGGGCTTTGACTATTTTTGCTGGCACCTGGTCGATTACAGAATCTAGATTTTCCTCCATTCTATAATGGTCTTTTTAACACCTGGCAACTTCTGCAAAGTGCACAACCGGACCAGGTGTTTTCCATTTTATGGCTGTTGGAAGAGCCACTGTTTATTAACCCACTTTTTCCTGCTGAAGTTCTCTCCTGCATGAGCCTATTTTCTGCCTCTACTTAGACTGGGTTGACAAAGCTCTCACCTGATTGTTCCTCGTTGGTCAAGCTGGAAGTCTTGCTGTTCAGACCTGAATCTGGTCTGTGCATTTGTTGGAGAAAGTCCTCTCTGAATTTCAGGCGGCGCTCCCTCAGCTGGCTGCTCAGTATTTGCAGGAGGTTTTGGCTGGGATTTTTCTAAGAGGCAAGCCTGTGTTTGCCTCACTAGCTGTCTCCCCTTCTGTGCATGAGATCCTTGTACAACCGAGCAGATTGTTGTCCTGGAAGAGTTTGGTGAATGTTCCTTTTGCAGCCATGACCAAGAAGCAGCTCTATGATACTTGTGTCAAGGTGCGGCATTATGCTGCCCTCTCTAATCTCCCTGATACAGCCTGGAGGATGCCTTTGTCCCTAGGTGTCTCTATGCCCCCAGCTTGGAGGATGTTATACAATGTCCTCTTCCTAAAGGTTCCTGCATGGCATTGTAGCACCCAATCATTTTGCACACCATATTATCCATGAGATGTCCATGCAGTGCCCCTTTTGTTTGTCTTCAGACACAGGCTACTTATGTCAGGATAAGTTCTGTCGCTCAAGGGTGTGAATAAGCCACCCCCTGAGCGACGCAAGTTACACCACCCTAAGCGTCAGGGTGGACAGCACTGTCTTCTCCCACCGACATAGCTACCACCACTCGCGGGGGCTGGTGTCATTAAGTCTACAGGAGAGCTCTTCCCATCGGCTTAGAGGGTCTGCACTAGTAGCGTAGAGCGGTGCAGCTGCATCAGTGCGCCTGTGGCGCTGTAAGCTCTGTAGGATAGTCATAGCCACAGCGTTTCAGCTCTTCCTACGTGTCCCCGTTTGATTCTATTTTTTATTTTTTTGCAGCAGATTTTCAGCAGTTTGGGCCTGGTTTCATGCCAGAGTGAGATACAGTGCTTGCATTCTGCTCGTTTCTTGCCTGGCTAACTTTTTGCTGGGTCAGGCAAAGCCATTTTGAAATCTCGCCGGAACAGAATGGCCGGGTTACAGCGGTGTGATGGGCTAAGGCTGGTCCGGGCACAGCTGTCCAGATTGATCACACTTTTTAGAAACTGACTTACCACCTGCAAACTTTTCAGTTGACTTGGTATGTTAACTATATTTTGAGTGAACTAAGTTCACTCAAAATATTGTTACTTTAGTGACGATACTTTAGTGATCCAGGTTTAATGTTTCCTTAAGGTGTGTTTTGATTTGTGTTTTTGTGTATATATTGTAATTTTATAACATTTTTAAATACTTATGATGTGACTTCATGTGAATAAAGGTGTTTTTCTTGTCCCCTCTCTCGTTTAACCCCCCCCCCACACACACACACACTCAGCTGGTTTGTATGAACTCACCTGAGGGGCCTGACCCAGTAGGTGGCCTCTGAACATGCTGACCGGATTGGGCCTTACATGACTTAGGTAGCTTATCAGCTACCTTCCCCGGTTTGTGAATTGCTCTGGGCCTTAGGTGGGAGATGGGCACCCAGACGCCCACAGGGAGGCAGCCATGTGCATGTCCAGAATCAGAAACCTAGGTGCCTAGAAAACTTTCAGTGGAGAAATTTAGGCACTGAGTGAGTTTAGGCACCTGCAGGGTTCAGTGGGAGCGGGGAGGGTTGTGCATGGCAAGTGGTACCAAAACCAGGACTTAGGCACCTCAAATAGGAACTTAGGTGCCTAATTCCTTTTGTGCATTCAGGTTTAAGTGCCTATGGGCTTGTCTACACTTAAAACATTACAGCCGTACCGCTGCGCTACTGTAGTGCTTCGGCAGAGACATTGATGGGAAGAATTCACCCATTGGCGTAGGTAACCCGCCTCCCCGAGAGACAGTAACTTGGCTGATGGATGAATTCTTTCATCGACCTAGTGCTGTCTACACACGGACTTAGGCTGACTTAACAACACTGCTCAGGACTGTGGATTGTCACGCCCTTGGCCGATACAGTTAAACAAACTTAATTTTCTTGTGTAGACCCAGGCCTAAGTCTCTTTTGAAAATGAGACTTAGAGTCCTAAATCAGTGAGATATTTTTGAATATTTTACCCTATATCTATTTGAAGCCAATTTTTAGTAGAACTCTAGTTTGTAAATCACGTTGAGGTCCTCAAATAACAGGTATTCTCTAAATACAAAGTCAGTGGTGCCAAACACCCAGCCTATGGGTCAGACCCGGTCCCTCAGGGTCAGACTCTACGTAGAAGCACCATTGCCCTCACTGGAATTACATTGATTTACACCAGCTGGGAATCTGGTTCAAGATTTTAAAGTAATGTAGGTGGTGGTGTATTAATTTAGATAGAATATAGGGGCTAACGAAATTAACATAACCCAGTGACTGTCCAACATTAAAGAAGGTCTGGGGTTTGGTATACAGACACCTCAGCCTGCTTAGTACTATGGCAAACGCGTCATTAAACATCATTTTAACCTTTCTTTAAAGATAAAGAAAATGAGGAAAAACAGTTACTACTTTACCTTTCCAATGCTTTAAGTCAGGCTTTCATTGTAACATTATTCCCTTTTCCTTAGCTGGAGAGGGTTTTTAGAAGGAAAAAACCCTTGTTTTGCAGTCTTTAAGATGGTATCAAAGATGGGGATAACTGTCCTTGGGTTGAAGGGAAGAAGTTGGTTGAGATGACCTGTGGCAAGTCCCACCCTGTTTCATCCCAGCTGGTAGTTGGATTCAGCTGAAGCCAATAGAAGTGCTGATGTCATGTGGGTCACTTTCTCTGGCCCAGTCTGGTCAGGACATCTCTCAGGAGTAGGATGATGAATGCCTGGAGTCCCAGGGGACAGTAGGGGTGGCAGCCAGGCTGGTGAAGTTTGCTCTAGTAGCTGCCATCTGTTCTTCTCGTTTTCCCCAAAAAGTATCTTTCTTAAAAGACCCAAAAAGGAAGTGGTGGGTGGAATAGCCCATCCTCTCATTATTTTGTACATCAGTCAGTCTTAGTTTCCAACACTCCAATTTTGATTCATCAGTTTTTGGAGTTGCTTACTTTCTTCTTTACCAACCATGATCTTAACACAGTCTTTGAGTTATATCAGGCGTCCTTTTTGTTTGGACTAATTACGTTTTTCTGTCTGGTATTCTTGCACCTGTTTATAACATTCTTTATTAAAAACAACTTGACTACTTTTCATGGTTAATTCCCAAGCAAGTAAAAAGTGATAGGCCCATTTACTACAACAGTGCGTAGTCATCGCTGTTGTGTGCACAAATTGGAAATTGCGGGTGAGTACATGTAAGTGTTATGTTCATGGCATATACACAGAGAAGTTAGATAAAGATATAAATACTCTTGCAGGAAGGTTACAATGTGACATAAGAACATAAGAATGGCCATACTAGGTCAGACCTATGGTCCATCTAGCCCAGTATCCTGTCTTCCAACAGTGGCTAGTGCCAGGTGTTTCAGAAGGAATGAACAGAACAGGTCATCATTGAGTGATCCATCCCCTGTCGTCCATTCAGAGCTTTTGGGAATCACAGGCTAGGGACAGTCAGAGCATGGGGTTGATAGACCATTGATAGACCTATCCTCCAGAAACTTATCTAGTTCTTTTTTGAACCCCTTTATAATGTTGGCCTTCACAACATCCCCTGGCAAAGAGTTCCACAGGTTGACTGTGCATTGTGTGAAGAAGTACTTCCTTTTGTTTGTTTTAAACCTGTTGTGTAGTAATTTCATTGGGTGACCCTCTGGTTTGTATGTTACATGAAGGAGTAGATAACATTTCCTTATTTACTTTCTCCGCACCAGGCACGATTTTATCAACTTCTATCATATCCCCACCTTTAGTTGTCTCTTTTCCAAGCTGAAAAGTTCAATCTTTTTAATAAAAGAACAGGAGTACTTGTGGCACCTTAAGGTGACACAAGTACTCCTGTTCTTTTTGCAGATACAGACTAACACGGCTGCTACTCTGAAATCTTTTTAATCTCTCCTTACGCAGAAGCTGTTCCATACCTTTAATCATTTTTCTTGCCCTTCTCCGTACCTTTTCCAATTCTAAAGTATCTTTTTTGAGATAGGGCGACCAGAACCCCACACAGTATTCAAGGTGTGGGTGTACCATGGATTTATATAGTAGCATTATGATATGTTCTGTCTTATTATCTAGCCTCTTCCTAATGGTTCCTAACATTGTTCGCTTTTTTGGCTGCCGCTACACACTGAGCGGATGTTTTCAGAGAACTATCCACAGTGACCACAAGATCTCCTTCTTGAGTCGTAACAGCTAATTTAGACCTCATCATTTTATATGCATAGTTGGGATTATGTTTTCCGATGTGCATTACTTTCCACCTATCAGCATTGAATTTCATCTGCCATTTTGTTGCCCGGTCACCCAGTCCTGTGAGATCTCTTTGTAAGTCTTCACACTCTGCTTTGGACTTAACTCTCTTGAGTAATTTTGTATCATTTGCAAATTTTGCCACCTCACTGCTTACCGCTTTTTCCAGATAATTTATGAATATGTTGAACAGCACTGGTCCTAGTACAGACCCCTGGGGGACACCACTATTTACCTCTCTCCAGTGTGAAAACTGACCAGTTATTCCTATCCTTTGTTTTCTGTCTTTTAACCATTTACTGATCCATGAGAGGACCTTCCCTCTTATCCCATGACTGCTTATTAACGCTACTTTATTTCTTAGAATTCAGAACAATGTCCCACAAGAACCCCAAAACAGAGAGGCAGCTCACTCCGCTTTAATCTAGGCTGGCTGTCAGCAGACTGACTACTCCTATCCTCGAATTGCATGCTTCCCCTTTGCCTGGACCAAGAAACTCCCCTGAAATTTTAAGTGACAGCATACAATTTTGACAGTTTTCAATACACTACAATACATGATTGGCAGATATCTTAGATTGATCGATCGATCGTATGGGGATAGATAGATGTGGTGTGTGGGCATAGATTAGACTGTATGGGGATAGATTAGATTAGATTAGACAGATGTGCTAATGGCCAGACAAACAAATAGGCAGAACTAGCTATGGTCCTAAAAGTGCCCTGAACCATGTTTTGCCATTGACTAATGCTGAATGCAACAGTAAGTTTCCTAACTCAAAGATAGTTAATATATGAGGGTCACGCTCTAAGCCTGATCTTTGCACAAACCTCACATTGTTTCCAGTGGAAGAGCTGTGTGAATTGAAGGTGGTATCTAGTTTAAATACGTATCTGGCCCGCATAACCAAAGTATCTGAGCACCTCACTTTAATGTATTTATCTGCAAAATACACCTGTGAGGTAGGGCAGTGCTGTTCTCTGCATTGTACAGATGGGGAAACTGAGGCGCAGAGAGTAAGTGACTTGAACAAGGCTTCACGGAGAATCTGTGGACTGGGTCACAAATCTTCATTAAATATGTAATTTGATCCTCTCCCTTAGAATGACTTTAGCTCCTTGTATTAAGTGTTGCTATTACCCCAATGTCTAAGGGAGAAGTGTCTCACACTTGTGACATCCCCAGTAACATTTATCCCCATTACTTTCACAGCTTTCTTCTGGAACAAGTTTCCCTTGAGAATTGCCTTGTGCTTTATGAACTGGGTTATGCCCATGGTGAGCAAGCTCTGCTCCGAGTAGCCATGAGACAGATCAGCCTGAATTTTAGGCACCTCTCTCTGGAGGACAAAAGCTTCCTACATCTGAAACCCAGCACTTTGATTAGCATCATCTCCTCAGACAGCCTGGTGGTCTCTTCTGAGATAGTTGTCTACCGGGCAGTGCGACGCTGGATGAAGTTTCAAACTTCCAACCGCCAGCCGTTCCTGAGTAAGATAATGAGGCATGTCCGCTTTCCACTCCTTACCCAGGAAGAGCTCCGAGAGGTCCAGTTAGAATCAGCACATTGCGGGGACATGCGGTTGAGATGGAAGCGTCTCAACAGACAAGAGAGGTTGCAGGAGTGTGGAGGTCTTAGACAGGGCATGTACAATAAGTGTATTGTGTGCGTGGACCTGTTCAACATGGAGGGCCCAGAGCTGAAAACGAAGGATTTTCAGGTAGGCTGTTTTGACCCCCAGACAGAAAAGTGGGAAAAGATGACGCCTTTGAAATGCCTGTACTGTGCTCGCTGCCTGGCAGTGGCAGATAAGCTCTACGTAACCGGAGGTGTGCACACAGATGACACTTATTCAGATACTCTCCATGAGTACAGCTCTTTCAGAGGCCGGTGGACACAACTCCCTTCCATGTCAATGCCCCGTGCTTCACATGGGTTTCTAAACTGCAGCCAGAAGCTTTATGCTGTGGGGGGCTGGTGCAGGTATGAAGATTATCTCGATTCTGCAGAGTGCTTTGACTTGATGGCGAAGACCTGGACTCCCATCTCTCGGCTGCCATACAGTCTGAGCCATTTTGCCGCCACAGTGCTTAAAAATAAATTGTACCTGATAGGTGGCGTGACAGACAAACTGGGCTCTTGGTATGTTTCCAGGAAGGTTTTGATCTACAAAGTTAGCTCCAATGTGTGGACGCAGGTGCTTCTGGATGCAGAGTGCTACTGGTCGGGAGCTGTCTCCATGAATAATGGGATATATGTTATTGGTGGGTATTTTAGGAGCAGAGTGAGACATCATAATGAGAGATGGCCTGATTCAGGAAACCTGCATTGCAGTCGAAAGTGTTTCTTCCTGGATGAAGATGGAAGAGTGGACAAGGATGTCGTGATCCCAAAGTTGCCAGTTGAAATTGCTGGCGCTGGTGTGGTGCGCTGGAAGAAGAGGATCTACGTGCTGGGTGGTGAAAATACATATTTATATAATAACCACGAGGGTGAAAATGAAGAGGAATATTATAACACAATTTACTATTGGGAACCTGGAGACCACAGATGGACTCAGTGTCTGGAAAGACTCCCTTTTAGCAACTGGGGAATCAGCGGATTTGGGTGTGCAACGCTGAAGTTGCCCAAAAAAGCTATTCTGTCTCTTTTTCGAAAGACATCTGTAGCCCTGACTGCTGTTGAGTTATCAGAGAGTTAGCGGCTTTTTATCCACGTGCCAGATTGCCTCATGGTCAGTGTATCCTGTCCCTAAAGCTGCATTTGCGAAGATCACCTGCCTGTACCTTTACTGTGTGTTTACCTGTGTTTATATGGAACTCCAAGGCATTCCACTGGAAACCAGCAGATTGTTGGTAAAGGAAAGGGTGTGGTACAGAGGGACCAGTTCACCACTGCCTTGTGTTGGGGCTGTCCTTTAGACTTGTGCAAAGTGGGTGTAAAATCCTACCAAGTCAGAGCTCTCCCCTAGAATCATTTTAATATCTGTTTGGTTCCTCGAAGGAAAGAGGCTGTAGTAGCAGCAAAAAAAGCACAGCCCTGTGGAAGAGAGGGAAGGAGAGGGCGGTAACCGATTGCTAGGCCCCTCCCAACTCTGGGGCTAGCCCCCGACAGCGTCTGGGGTGTTCTACATTGCCCCAGCTGCCAAAGACTTAAGGCCTTTCTGGGGAGGACAGGGCTGTCCAGATACCAGGGACAATTTTCAAAAGCATCTACGTCCTTAGGAGTCCAGGTCCCATTTTCAAAAGTGACTTTCACTGGGAATTAGGCACTTAAGTCATGTAGGAGCTTTTGGAAATGGTACCTGCCATGGCTGCACCCCCTTTCTCCTAATTCGGCCCCTGCCATTGAAGGTAAGAGATTAGCGGGATTCAGGAAAGGGTTCGACAGTGAATGGGTAACAAGTACGTACAGAGTTATTGGAGCAGTGAATAGTAAAAGAATTATCAAAAGTGTTAGCTGGGGGATAAACCTGCTTCAGGGCAAGTCAACCTCTAACTACTGAGGATCAGGAAGAACCTTTCCTTGGAGCATGTTAGCCCATAACTGCTGCTGCTGCAGGGTTTCTTCCGGTGAAGGATCTTGCGCTGGCTGCTGGACTGGATGGAGCACGGTCTGTTCCTGTGTGGCAAATCCTACGTTGCTGCACTGAGAGCTGGGAGAGGGGTGGGCGTAGATGTCATTGCAGTGCTCCTTTGGAGCCCCCTAGTTCTTCCATCCAGGGAATCCTCCCGGAGATGACTCTGTCACTTCCCAGTAGTGGGAGGGAAGGTATAAGATTTGCATGGGTAGCAGGGGCTGTGGAGTTGGGGGACAACAGAGGACATGGAGGGCAGAGTGAGGGACTGAGCAGCCATGTGCCGCATTGGTGCTGATCACATGAGTTAAAAAGAAAAGCAAGTGCTAGCATATTTGTGCCTTCTCTGCCTAGTGGACCAGTTGTGGCTCCCTTAGAAGGGCCAGGCTGTGCTGCCAGGTATTTCAGGAATAGAGCTGGTTGGAATCTGTTTTTTCCCATGGAAAATTTTAACTTGAGCAAAAAAAATCAAAAAGTGAAAATGTCAGTTCAAAAATCATAGATTATTAGGGACTCAGGAGATCACCTAGTCCAACCCCCTGCTCAAAGCAGGACCAAGCCCCAAATGGTCCCCTCAAGGATTGAGCTCACAGCCTTGGGTTTAGCAGACCAATGCTCAGACCACTGAGCTATACCTCCCCCAGAATGTATATGGAGCTATACCTATCTGTCAAAGTTAGACTCAGGACTCACAGTTTGTCAGACCACTCTGTTTTATTAGCACAGCGCTCCTGCTAATAATACCCAGATAATGTGAGCGGCCATGCAAGACCCAAACAGTCTTATTTATACAGATAAAAGAGCGGGAATCAAACAAAGGAACAAAGGAGAAAAACAGCAAAGTTCACCTGGGGCATAGCATGCATATCCTACTTCCTTACTAACTCCTATCGATCTAAGGCTAATGCTTCACCAATTGCCCTTAAACGGTGCAATTGTTCTATGTTAATGTCTATATTCCTGACACCTGGACTCCAGCATTCCAGCGATTTTCCTTAAAGGTACAGACAGCATTTCTTTAATCCTATCTATTTTTGTAATATAATTCATTCTACTTTCACAATCCCTCCTTTTGGTCACGCTTCGCCATGACCAACGATGGACTGGGTTCCACATATTAACCGTTCTTTATCTTTTTGTTCATCAGCGATATTTAAAATCATCATATTAGCACTCTGTTTTGGGGCAGTCACCTGGGTGGCATATTTTACACAATTTTGGATACAACAGGAGATTAACTGAAAACATACAAAAATCACTAAGATTCCAAACAGGATAGTCAGGGCTCCTGAAACAACCAGTTTCCTATGCCAGAGAAATTGAACAGGTTACTTAGCCACTTCCATAAAGAACTCGGCTCTTCATGGGGAAGATATGCGATTTGTTCTAAGTGGCTAGCGTGATCTATTACCTTATTGGTATCGTCAGGTATAAACACACAGCATTGTTTTCCAGTGAGAGCACAGGTCCCTCCTTTGGCCGCCAGCACTATGTACAATGCCTGACTGTTTTGGAGGCCACCTGTCGGATTGCCCCTGTTTCTTTGGCCAGGGCTCTTAAACTTTCTCCAGTTTTATTTGCCATTATTTTAACTACTTCTTTTAACCTCAGGAGCCTTTTTTTTTTTTTTTTTTTTTGGCCTGGTGTATTACTCCCCCAAGTGAGTTAAAGGAACTGCCAATAGTCTCTTCCCAGGTGTCATTACTGTTCCATATTGTGTTAAACGGACAAGGTCCTCCAGTGAGGTCTGGGGAATTGAGTGGGATAGCCAGGACAGGAACATCAGTTTGAGAGTGGGCTGGGATGTGGCTGCAGATCCAGCAATTAGAAATATTAAGGGTCTGAGCTATCCACACTTGCTGCTGGATAAAAGAATTGTCATTGTGGACTCCCCAGACCTTCAGACACCAACAGCCGAGGAACAGGCACCACATGTTGGAGGCAGGGCCCTTCTGGTTCTGACAACCTCAACTGAGGGAACTGTAGTCACAGTTTTATGTCCACCAGGCAGCAGGCGCTAGGCTCACTACTGCTTTTTCTTGGGCCTTGCTTTAGGGTAGTCGTCTGCTTCTGGCAACCCTTACGAGAACGTAGATTGTAAGGTATTGCAGGCTGTTCCTCTACGTCATCTTCTGGAGTCAAAATTGACTCTGCGTGGTCCTGAGGTGGTGATTGGTTCGCTGAGGGTGGTGCATTCTTACACGGCAAAGCATGTATTCATGCTGCGGATGCCAGACAGTTTAACAGCCGTCTGGGTAGTAAGCAGTGCCTGATGATTCTTTGATACTCTTTAAGTCTTTTTGCTTCTTTCCTTGACTCTGGCTATAACAATGGCCTTCACACCTTATCTTTTCCTGATGCATTCATTCCTCATTCACACAAACAGATTGAGAATACAAACAGTAGTATTTTATATTGCGCAAAAAGGCATTGCAAATTAAACCTTGCTAAGTTTTACAATTAACCAAGACAATTTACATTGAGACCCAGGCCTTCAATGTTTCTCTAATTTACTTAACATAGACACAATAGAGAATCCTGTCTCTTACTACCTAAATCTTAAAACAAAGAGTTAGAGAGGGCCCAATTTGTAATGCATATGGGAAAACAGAATCTTATAGTCCCAGAGGGTCATTTCTTTCTGCTATTCAAAAAGGGTGGCTGGTAGGATGAAATCAAATTATACATTATAAAGTCCAGCTCCAATTATACATTATAAAGTCCAGCTCCTACATATCCCCCTTTTGACACTAAGATTATGAATCGCCAGTGTCACTTCTTATGTAGTAAAAGTACTGGGAGGTGATTTGGGCCTGAGGCTCTAGCTTTGCATACATTTGTTTTATTCACCAGCATATTTTAAACATTTCAGTTAAACACATATAATTTAAAACCAAAAACAATTAGGGGTAGTAACATTAGTATGCCAGTAGTTGTGGGAGTCCATCCAGATAATGTGACTGGTTCTGTTTCCCACATTGTTTTGTTTGTTTGTTTTTAGGAACTATGTTACCTTTTTAAACAGATAATGGGTAACTGTTTGCCATGTAATGCCAAGACTGATAGAGAACTCAGCTAAATCAGTGCTTACAGTAAGCTGAGACTTTTTGGTTGTGGCAAATAGTAAATGTGATTATTGGTAAACACAGTACTTACATTACATGTACATTTGTCTACTGGTGGGTTGCTAACACTTTTATTCTTTTAAAACACTTCTTTTCAAGAATTAATACACACATTGCCCGTTATACAATACTTTGGTTTAATTATTAATTTTATCCCACATACAGGATTCTAGTGAGATGTTTTTACTACAGGGCTTTGGAGCAACAGGCATGGATAAGCATACCCACTTTTGAGGAGTCCACTTGGTACAACCTCTAGTGTCCAATAGTTTCCCTTCCTCCCAGCCCACTGGCTTGAGGTCTGAGGTAGCCAGAAGGATCCCAGGTGCAATCTGTGGAGTGGGCTAACTTTCCATCTCTTTGCTTCCAGAGCCTGTTGGTGTGCAATTTTAACAATTTCTTCACTTAACAAATTTTGTCTTACCGTACTGGAGACATACTGCATCCAGTTATATTGATAGGTATTAAACAATTATTTTTTTCTTTGCTTTAACAGATGTATTAAAACCTTAATTTTTTTTTATATTACCCAAAACATTTTATGTTCTAAATATCTGCATTTCAGTACATGTCATAGCTATTGCAGTATGTTTTTTTTAACTTTCATTTCTGATTTTCTAAAAGACAAAAAACATTTTTCTACCCCTTTCAGGGTGGCATTGATTGTCGCTTAAAAGATTCCTTTCTTTTACAAATACCCTTGCTCCCCATATTTTCCTGTGGTTTTTTTTTTTTGTTTTTTTTTTTTATAGGCAGGCCAGGTTTTAATGGCTTTTACTTTTTAAGGGTTATGGGGAAATTATTCCACTGTTTAGTTATTAAATTCATGAGGTGGTGGACCTCAAGTTTTTCCTCTTATATAGCAGACCAAGTTTGTAATGTTTTTCCTGCTGTGTTAAGTTTTAAGTTTATTCACAGGTAATAGCTGAGAAGCATCATTACCATATTACCTTCAAGGATTTTTCCAAAAATCATACACACTATACGTTGTTACAGGGGTACTTACTAACATTAAATTTATTTCAATGTTTAATATTAACAGTAACATTTAGCATCAAATCTCTTAAAGGGATCTTGTTATACCATGTCTTTTATTTAGGCAATTTCTTTTGTGCTGGCAGTTTTCACCTTCCTTTATCAGTTAGGTAATTTGCATCAACATAGGCTTGGCTTTTGGATTCAAAGCCATCAGCAGAGCTCAGAGACTCTGTCTTAAAAGGGACACAATCAACTTCCACCAGAGTTTTGATTTCTTTCCACTTTCAACTCCTGCTTACAAAACACACAGAGATCTGAAAAAGAAAACAGTCTATTGCGGCTCTTTTTGGAGCCCTAATAGGATTTTAATTCAGTAGCATATTTCATTTGTATTTCTTTTACCCCTTTTTACAATATACACTGCACATGTCCTAGGGAAAAAGCACATTCCTTCTATATTACAACTTTTTTTTTAAACATTAGCCATATTAATTTTTACATACGATGTAACTGTTTCTTTTTTTTCTTACAGAGTTTTTATGTACCCTTATCAAAAGTGACAGTCTGATTACACAGAGCCATTTTAAGGCTCAGTGTTTTTAACATTGCTTCTTTTTGTTTTGTGCACCTCACCTCTGCTGTTGCTTCAGAGGGGCACTGTTAAAATATTTTTTTTAATTCTTTCACTACAGCTCTTATCTGCTATTGTTACCAAAAAAAAAAAAACAACAACCAACCAAACAAAAAGACTCCAGAATCTCTCCCTATTCTCCTGATTTTGACTGCCCTATTGCAGCCATGACTTGGTTTTTATTTAAAAAACATTTTAAATTTTATAAAGAATCAAGTTACCCCTTAAGGGTTAAATGCTAAATCCCAAAGCCAAACAACACTAATTACCTGTGTCTTGCAAAAAGGTCTCTCAGTTTTGCAACTTTGAATTAAGAGTCAAATGAATTTTTAGTGGCATTAAAAACAAAAACAAAACCAATTTATCTTACACCTACAAAACAGGAGTTTTACAAACCAGATGTGCTGGTTTAGCTTCTTAGAACTTTACATATTTTCACAGACAAATAGATACATACACATTTTCTATTCCTTAACATTCCTTTGCACTGCTTTGTTTTTACATAGCTCTATATATATTTGGATTATTTACAGGCATTCTTTTGGAAAAGGGCCCATTTTCCCTTCAGAATGGCTGCAAAGAAACCAAGAATTCTCTCTCTTTAACATGGTCCTTTTTAACATTTTCACAAAGTTTAACTGCTTAATTCTCTCCAGCCTTTGTAGAGTTAACTTTTCACTCTTTCCTTAAATCACTCGTTTATCTCCCAAAATAACACCTTTATCACCTCAGATTTCACCATTTTAAGTATTGTTCCAGGGGTTCATGCCTGCACTTACTGCTTTTCTTACTCCTTACACTATGCCCTTAGGGCTTCCAACCTGTTTTTCAGTTGTTTTTTTTTATCTGTTGCTTGCCTGCTTTTCTGGGCCCGATCCTGCTTTTTGTCCTTTTTACAATGAGATGGGGTTGGATCGATCCGGGGTGGGTTTTTGAGAATGGGGTAAAGGGGAGCGCTCGGTCTGGTGGTGGGAGAGGAGGCTTTTAATAAAGCTTTTAACTGATTATTTGAATATTTGAGAGAGGCGAGTTTTTTATTTTGTCCAGCTACGATTTGCCTCTTCCCACCACTGAATGAAACAATTAACCTCTTCTTTAGCCAATTTAGTTTTAGGTTGGCCGAGTTTGTCCTTTAAGACGTCCACTCGGTCTTTGTTCCAAGATTTTAACAGTGGCCACTGAGTTTTGGGATCCCCCTGAGTTAGCCTAGACCATTTTTCCAGAAATTTACAGGAGTCCGGACCCTTCTTACAGGAGTCTGGACCCATCCTAAATATATAAAATGAGCCAGCGTTCATTTAGGGAACTGTCCTGACTTAGACGTCTGGTTACTCATACAGGAGGACTTCACACACCAATCGCACAAGAAGGAAATTCGGGTTCGTCAGAGCAACACACAAAAGGAGCCCACAGGCTACTGCCTCAATCGCCCTTGCTTTCACACCAAGGCTTTTACTCAAAGTGTGGTGCGGCTGCGATTGTGCAGATTCCACTCACTCAGACCGCGGGGACAGGAACCCCTTGGTCGGCCGATCCCCGGACGGAGATGGCACCCAGACTCAAACACTCCACAGGAAGACGGATAGACACAGAGACAGAACAGTCCTCAGTCCGGACAAAACACAGAAATAATTACCTGACCAGATTCCTGATGTCAGATCCCGGGATCCCTACCAGAACAGAGTGGGAACCAACAGGTTCAATGGCGTAGACTTCACTGTGGTCATGCACCTTTCTGTTCTGGTGGAGGACCGCTCGGGCCAAATGCCCAGGTGCCGGCTTCCACGGTCGTCCTACAAAAACTGTCAGGAATCACACAGCCCTAGTGAAGACGGTTGCCATCTCGGTGGAACCTCCAAATTGTCAAAGTTAGACTCAGGACTCTCAGTTTGTCAGACCACTCTGTTTTATTAGCACAGCGCTCCTGCTAATAATACCCAGATAATGTGAGCGGCCATGCAAGACCCAAACAGTCTTATTTATACAGATAAAAGAGCGGGAATCAAACAAAGGAACAAAGGAGAAAAACAGCAAAATTCACCTGGGACATAGCATGCATATCCTACTTCCTTACTAACTCCTATCGATCTAAGGCTAATGCTTCACCAATTGCCCTTAAACGGTGCAATTGTTCTATGTTAATGTCTATATTCCTGACACCTGGACTCCAGCATTCCAGCGATTTTCCTTAAAGGTACAGACAGCATTTCTTTAATCCTATCTATTTTTGTAATATAATTCATTCTACTTTCACATATCTCATAGAAGGGACCCTGAAATGCCCCATGGCAGTTGTAGTTTGGGTGCCATTCTTCTGTATGGGCTAGGCTACCTTTTCAGACTACATCTCCCATGATGCACCAAGGACTTTCCATTTGCTAAGCTGCCACAGTGATTCACAGGAGCCCCTGCTGCAATGTATCATCGGAGATGCAGTCCTTGGAGGAGAAAGGAGGCATGAGACCCCGAACTATGGCACTGAGGCAACATTTCTCAATCAAAATTTTTCAGTTTTCAGACTAAATTTTTCAGCATTTGACTGAAAACTTTTTGGGTTTTGTGTGCTTCTTTTGATGAAAAGGCTAAATTTTCCATAGAAAACATGCAAATTTTCGTTAAAGTATTTAATCAAAAATCCAATTTTCTATTGGAAAACGGTTTTGATGGAAAATTGTCAGTCAGCCCTAAATAAGAGTCCAGCCGTGGGGATCTCCTCCTGGACAGTCCAGTGGTGCCCAGATGCTCAGACAACAGCAGGTCAGCCTGGCTGAGATGCCTACTGTCCAAACTCAACCTATTGGAGAGAAACTGCGGGCATCTTTGACCTGGATGTAGGGGGACATGGATGGAATACCATAGAAGCCTCTGTCATGATAGCTACCAAGGATGTACATACAAATCAGGGAGGGAGACATGGCAACTTTTCCTTGTGAAGCTAAACTCAGTTGTAACAAATGTCTTTGTGTTTAAGGGTGTAAGCCCTATGGCCTGAAGCTCGAGAAAGAAAATAGCTTGGTCTCCGTGACCATGGAGAGTCTGAGAAGGCAATGGCCATTCCAATTGCTTGGATATTTGGTACCTTGCAACTAATGACCATGGATGGCCCACCCCTCCTCAGGAAGCCAGCAATCTTGGCCCAGGAATAAGAACAAAGGGCTGACGAGAGTCCAGGTGGGAGGTTGTTAAGCATGGGCCGCTGGAAGCTTGAGACTCTCCTGACCTGGGACAAAATAGAGGGATCAGAGGGCTGTGGCACTGCTGTAATTTTCTCTGAAAACATCCACTCAATGTGCAGTGGCAGTCAAAAAAGTCAACAGAATGTTGGGCATCATTAAGAAAGAGAGAGATAATAAGTCAGAAAATATCATATTGCCTCTATATAAATCCATGGTACGTCAACATCTTGAATACTGCATGCAGATATGGTCGCCCCATCTCAAAAAAGATATATTGGAAATGGAAAAGGTTCAAAAAAGGGCAACAAAAATGATTAGGCTGCCATATAAGGAGAGATTAATAAGACTGGGACTTTTCTGTTTGGAAAAGAGATGACTAAGAGTGGATATGATAGAGGTCTATAAAATCTTGACTGGTGTGAAGAAAATGAATAAGGAAGTGTTAGTTACTCCTTCTCATAACGCAAGAACTAGGGGTCACCCAATAAAATTAATAAGCAGCAGTTTAAAACAAACAAAAGGAAGTACTTCACACAACGCACAGTCAACCTGTGGAACTCTTTGCCAGAGGATGTTATGAAGGCCAAGACTATAACAGGGTTCAAAAAAGAACTAAATAAATTCAGGGAGGATAGGTCCATCAATGGCAATTAGCCAGGATGGGCAGGGATGGTGTCCCTGGCCTCTGTCTGCCAGAAGCTGGGAATGTGCGACAAGGGATGGATCACTTGATGATTCCCTGTTCTGTTTATTCCCACTGGGCCACCTGGCATTGGCCATTGTCGAAAGACAGGATACTAAGGGCAGGTCTACACTAAGGGCGGGGGTCGAACTAGGGTACGCAAGTTCAGCTACGTGAATAGCGTAGCTGAACTCGAAGTACCCTAGTTCGCGCTACTTACCCGTCCAGACGCCGGGGGATCGAAGTCCGCGGCTCCAAGGTCGACTCCGCCACCGCCGTTTGCAGTGGTGGAGTACCAGAGTCGACCAGAGCGCGATAGTTCAGAACTCCGAGAAGTCGAACTCACCGCGTCGACCCGGTAGGTAAGTGTAGACTAGCCCTAGGCTAGATGGACCTTTGGTGTGACCCAGTCTGGCTGTTCTTATGTTCTCTATGCTCACTGAGGATTTTCTGCGCTGTGTTCCAGAGAGGTAATAAACCCAACTGCTTGTATCACGCTAGCTTGGAGTCACTGCAAATGCTGAAGGTCGGGATGCACTGTGCCCTTTGGGTGTACAAGCCTCGCTCAGGTGTCCAGCTCAGGTGGACTGTAGAGCAGGGGTTCTGAAGGCTCTGAGGTTCGATCTAAGGAGGCAATGAAGCCAAGTGGCTCACCCTCAGGAAAGAGTGAGACCCTAGGTTGGCGCCGGCACACTGACGGGGTCCTCCCACAGACTGTTCCAGGGCACCTGAGCTGTGGGTCCGTGACACAGATACCATTTGAAAATGAACAACTCACTGATCAATTACATCATGATAAAATGTGGGTAGCAACATTATAAGTAAAATTATGAATTTCCCCCTGAATGATGTTGGTGGCACATGTTCAAACCCACGTAGTCCTGATTCAGCAGAACTGGTCAAGCGTTCTATCTTAAACGAAGGAATGCATGTTTATCTCAGTGAGTAGTAAACAAGGTCCTTGAGACAGCAAGAGGGAGAGAAGGCAACCAGAAGAGCTAGTGAACAGGAGCAGCAAATGGGAGTTTTGCAAGGGAGTTCTCCAGGTGAAGGAGGAGCGACTACATGATATTAAGGGGGGAGGGATAGCTCAGTGGTTTGAGCATTGGCCTGTATGACCCCAGGGTTGTGAGTTCAATCCTTCAGGAGGCCACTTAGGGATCTGGGGCAAAAAAATTGGTCCTGCCTAGTGAAGGCAGGGGGCTGGACTCAATGACCTTTCAAGGTCCCTTCCAGTTCTAGGCAATTGGCATATCTCCAATTATTACCTATGACCATTGGGGTGAGTTTGTTTTTGTTGTGTGCTTGTTGCTTGACTGTAATATATAGTGTGGTCTGTCTGGGGGGCCATGTGCTGAGCCTAGCCGCCTGCAAGGCAAGTTTGAGAGCTTCTTAATGAGGGTTTGATCCCCAATCCCTTTAGGATCTGTTAATTGTTAATCAGGGGGCTGGGCTACTCAGGGAGCACAGGGGTTTAAAAAGCCAGCTCCTAAGCAACCAGAAGAGCTAGTGAACAGGGGAGTTTTGCACGGGAGTTTAGAGAGAGAGTGAGAGAGCCAGATACACCTGACAGTCTCTAAACTTGGGTCAATAAACCCCCCCACCCATCTGAAAAAACAGCAAAAAACAAACAAAAAAGCTGCAGGAATACAAAGAATGCAGGCAGAAGTGCAGCAGCGGGGGGGGAGGATTATCCAGTTTCTTGCATTGAATGCAGCATGTATGATTCCCTTCCTTGGGCAGGTGGCATATGTATGCATTCAGCATAAGGTCATGGCCCTCAGAGACCGAGTATGGGCTCTTGAGACCTCAGGAGCAAGTAAGAGAGACAGAGAGGTATATAGATGAGACCTTAGGGGACACAAAAGAGCAGTCCCAGCCCCAGTCTGACAGCTTCTGTGCTGCTGAGGGCAATGAAAGTCTCAGGGAAGGAGAACATCAAGTTGTAGGGAAGGGAAACAATCTCATTAGTTGAGACTCTCCTTCCAGGCAGGGGTGAGCTGGAGCCGGTTCACACCGGTTCGCACGAACCGGTTGTTAAATTTAGAAGCGGTTTTAGAACCGCTTGTTAACTGGCTTCCCTGCGAGGGAAGCTTTGAAGGGCTCTGATTGAGAAGGGTGTAATTCCTCCTCCCGGCCGTCGGGGGGCGCTGTGCTGCGCTGCGGGAGCCATGTGAGCTGCCTCCTGGCCCTGTTGCTGCTGCTGCTCCTCGGACCTCTGGCTGTGGGGCTCCTGCTGCTGCCTGGTGAGTCCCCGGGAGGGGGGAGGGGCTGCTCCGTGTGTCCCTCCGTGTGTGAGTGTCTGTGTCTCCCGCCCACAGCCCCCCTCTGCCCACAGCCACCCTCTGCCGGAGCCCCTGCCACAGCCCCCCTCTGCCTGCAGCCGCCCACAGCCACCCCCTGCTAGCTCGTGTCTGCACCACTTGCCCACAGCCAGCCCCTGTTGCAGCCAGCCCATGTCACACTCCCTGCCTCCAGCTAGCCCTGCCCCACGCCCCTGTCTGCAGCCAGCCCCATGTCCACTGGTGCCCTGCAGTTCTCAGGGCACTAACCCTGCACACCTGCTTCAAGGAGGTGGGGCAGGGAGCAGCTGGGACCCACACATGTGCACACCCTAGGGTGACCAGACAGCAAGTGTGAAAAATCGGGACAGAGGGTGAGGGGTAATAGGAGCCTATATAAGAAAAAGACCCAAAAATTGAGACTGTCCCTATAAAATAGGGACATCTGGTCACCCTAGCAACCCCAAGGGCATGGCGGGGACCCACACATGTGAAAAGGAGCTCATTTCTAATTCAGGCCCATCTTTTTAAAAAAGAACTTTAGGTAGGGTTAACATACATCTGTATTTTCCTGGACATGTCAGGCTTTTCGGTTCTTAAATCGCTGTCTGGGCGGAATTTTTAAAATTTAAAAATTCCTCCCGGGAAAATACGGACGTATGGTAACCCTATTGGTAAAAAAAATACATGCTCTGGCACATCCCTTAAATCAGAACTTTATAGAGAACCGGTTGTTAAGATTTTAGCAGCTCATCACTGGCCTTATATAGGCTTTTCCAGGTGTAAGAACCTCTTTGTCCTTACTGTGGAAAATTACAGCAAAATGGAGTCTGGAGTCACATGGGCCAGTCCCTGCATACTTCGCTGAGTCACAAGGCGTGTCTGCCTTCTCTCCATGGGTCAATTGTGTAGCTGATGGTCAAGCAGGCTAAGCAGAGCTAACACCAGCTTGTCTGGGATATCACCCAGAAGCACCTCACCAACTTGAAATACAGACAGCATAGAGCCAACATTTATAACTTCAATTAAAAATGATACAGACATACAGACAGCATAATCATAACCAGCAACCCATAACCTAGTCTTAGACACCTTATATGACCCCTTTTACCTAAGATTTGGTGCCACTACAGGACCTTGGTTGCAACCCATGTTCTATATGGTCCCAATTTATATCAATAACGTCACAGGATGGTGTGTGGCAACGCTGCTGCCGGCTCCAGGCCCCAGCACAGGACCGTGGTGGCGCAGCCCAGGACAGCGGCAGCACTACCAGCCCTGCTCTGCGGACTCCTGGCATCGCTCAGGGGTGGGGCACGGGCAGAAGGAGGCAGGACCTTGGGGGAAGGGGGGTGGGATAGGACCTGGGCCGCACCCCACTAGGGATGGCCCTGGAGGCAATGTCAGGCCCACCCCCGTGGCAGGGCCAGGCTGGAACCAGGTAAGGCCGGAGATGGGGGGAAAAACTGCACAGGCAGGAGCCCCTCCCTGGCCACTGCCTGTGTGGTGCTGAAGATGGAGCTATGCAGTTTACCAGAATCTTTTTTTTTGGGGGGGGGAGTGGGGGTGGCAAAGGGGGATTTGAACCCTGGTCTCCCACATTCTGGTCAAATACTTTAAATGCTGTAAGAGAGCCAGCAGCACTGTGACCTCTTCCTGCTCTGGTGGATTGTTTTGTACCGAATGGCCTAAGCACCTAACTCCAGGTGAGGGGCTCCCAAGCAGACCAAGGTCCCTCTCTCCAACCCATACCTGGGTGCCTAAGCTCCAGAGAGGGGTGGGGCTCAGGACACACCCCTCATCAGCATTTTCCATTGGGGTGGAGATGTCCAGCATGCTGGGTTTTGTGGGTCCTACTTTCAAGCACCTCCTTCTTCCCATTGATTGTACAGGAGCCTGGGTGCCTAACTCAGGCTTTCTGGATTCTAGTGACTTTTAGCTGCCTAAAAGTTTGGTGCTGTGAGGTTCCTTTGTCGATCCAGGCCTTAGTTCTTTTACTCCGTAGCTGGGGTGGGTGAGTTTCACCCCAGCTGCCAGGAGCTGCATCACTGCCTAGGACAGGGGTCGGCAACCTTTCAGCAGTGGTGTGCTGAGTCTTCATGTCTACACTCGAATTTAAGGCTTCGCGTGCCGGTAATACGTTTTAGAAGGTGTCTCTGTAAGTCTGTAATATAGAACCAAACTACTGTTATATGTAAAGTAAACAAGGTTTTCAAAATGTTTCAGAAGCTTTATTTAAAATTAAATTAAAATGCAGATCTTATTAGTTTAGTGTGACCCTTGCCCTTGCTTTTCCTTGCTGAGTTTTCCAATGTCTGGCACGGATTTGGATACTTGAAGCTGCGCACAGGCTTCTGAGTGATCAGTTATTAACCGGCTCTGAGGGGGACAGAGGACAGATTTCATGTGTGAAAATACCTGTTCATGTGGATCCAAATGCTGAAAGCATTGCAAACGCAATTTTCTTCAAACAGTTAAATTTCACAGGCAGTGACATCCAGCAGGTCAGAATAGAGGCCCCATGATCTCTCTCGGTAGCTTCAAGTGCACTCCCCAGATCCACAAACTTTGATGTCCACAATTCTGAGCTTTTTAACTGAATGAGCTGCATTTTGAAATCTTCAGCACCCATCCACTGAAATACAGACAAATCCAAGTTGCTTTCGTTGAACTTTTCAGATTTAATTAGAAAAGAAAGCATTGGGCCAAATCGCTGGATATCTTGAAATCGGTCAGAAAATTCAGATTCCAATTCTTGCATGTACTTTCCAATCTCATTGACACTGACAGTGCAACGTGTCAATAGCTCTTTTATGAGTTGGAAGTAGCGGAAAGTAGAAGTTTGAATATCCCTGGAAAAAACTGCTAGTTTCACAAAAAATGCTTTCCAGGCTTCATAAAGATCCAGAATTGTTTGCCCTGCACCCTGGAGACAGAGGTTGGCTTCATTTAGGTGAGCAGTGATATCAGTTAGAAACATGAGCTTACACAACCATTTGTCATCCAGTTCGGGGTAGTTTTGTTCTTTTTCCGACAAAAAGGCCTTGATTGCATCAAAACAGTTTACACAGCCCACCAAAACCTTGCCACGACTTAGCCACCGAATGTTGCTGTGAAGTGGGAATTCGTTATAAGCACTGTCCATCTCTTCTAGCAGTGCTTGAAATTGTCTGTGAGTCAAAGCAGATTGAGCAACAAGAAATTCACAATTCGCACCACTGTATTCATCACATTATTAAGTTCTGAATTAGAAATTTTAGCACACAGGTTTTCTTGATGGATGATACAGTGAAATTTGACTGTCCGACGGCCAATTTGATCTTCAAGTAACTTTACAAATCCCTTCTGTTTTCCGACCATGGCAGGAGCACCATCTGTTGTCACACAGAATATTTTTCTGATGTCAACTCCTCGTTCTTTCAAAACTTTCCAGTATATCTTCCCCCTTTGTTGTGCCACACAGGGCTTTTAGGCAACAAAGTTCCTCTTGGATTTCATCGGAAGCACAACTGCCAAACGTGGAACGTCGTTTATATCCACGCTCTCATCAGCTGCCACACTAAACACTGCTGTGTCTTTCAATGCAGTCGTCTGCTTTTCCTTAATGTTTTCTGCCATTTCACTTCTGCGTCTCTCAACCGTTCTGGCAGAGATGGGCTCAGCTCGCCCCCGCTCTGGGGTTTCAGCCACCGGCTCCTGCCAGCTGGGGTCTCAGCCCCCTGCCAGCCTGAGGTTCCTTCCCCCAGGCCAGCAGTGGGTGCTGAGTGGGGCTGCGGCAGGGGCCAGCAGCGGGAAGGAACCCCAGAGTGGCGGCAAGGGGCCATCAAAAATTGGCTCATGTGCCGTAGGTTGCTGACCCCTGGCCTAGAGTCTCGCTCCAGTTCAACAAGTGCTGGGGCCAGGCTGGAAAGTGACTCTGCAGCAATGGCTCCTGCTCGCCCCATCTCTGCCCCTGAATGTCTGCGCGGCGCAGAGCTGCTGCCCCAGCGCCCCCAGGCTCACTCCCATTAGCAGTGGCTGAAGCTACTGGGGAGGAAACGCCCCCGGGAATGCAGGACAGTGAGCGGCTCTTCATGCAGGAGGGAGAGGGGGAGCCTGGAAGGGGCAGCTGGAGCAATCAGTGGGGAGGGAGGTGCCGGGCACCCAGCCTTGCCCAGCTCCATTCCCTGCAGCCCCCCCCCCTCCCCCGGGGGCAGACTGACTTGCCTGGGACGGGGAGGGGCAGGGAGAGGAAAAGCCAGGTCCTGCCTCTGCCTGGTGCCCGCACTGCTGGGGAAAGGTGCTGCTGGGGGGACAGTGTCGGGGGATCCCCCAAAGTGGCTCCTTTGAGTCTGCTCTTTTCTGGCGTTTGGCTCAGAAATTCTGTTCCTGGGAGAGTGTAACAGCGTCTGGTGGGTTTATTCCCGGTGGGAGAGGTCGGGTCTGTGCTGTAATAGCATCACTGAGGCTTCGCCCAGCATGGCAGAGTCTAGAGGGACAGAGCCTGGAGGGTCGGGGTGTGAAATGGACTAACACTAATTCATAAACCTCCCGAATTTCCCTTCTCACCCTGACAGGCTGCAGACTAACGACCCCGTTTTTCTCCAGAGCATCCCATCTTCCCAGGGGCCGGGCCAGGGAAATGGCTGTGGTGGATCCAGCTGAGGTAGGGGATTTGGGGGAGCTGCTGGGGAGGGTTGTTGTTGAGGGGGAGGGTCAGGAAACACTCAGGGTGAGGTGGGGGGGACAGAGACTGATAAACCTGCTGGGACATGCTCAGCCTAGGGCCTGGTTTTGAACAGACCCATTGGGAGTGTGTGAACATTCCCCCATTTCTGAAGCTGGAAACACCCCCTGGGCGGGGCTGGGAAACCAGAGCAGAGCACTGGAGCCTGAACCCCCCAGGCAGAGACTGCGATGAAATACAAAGGGGAGGGGCTGGGATTCCTGTCCCTGTTCTCTGCACTGAGCTCTGCCTCCCACCTCAGCCTGTGCCTAGTAGGTGGGTGGGAAATGGGAAGACCCTGCCCTCCTCCGCCTGCTGGGAGGGACAAGGAGCTCTCCGCTTCTCTCTGTTCCCTGCAGCCTCCTGGCCACTCTGGGCAGGGTGGGGTGGGATTCTGCTCCTCTGGCCCTCCCAGACCCGTC